>NW_024113221.1:0-9553 GCF_003073215.2 Triticum urartu | reverse complement strand
AACAACACACAATCGCAAAAAAACACATCTACTACTTTTTCATCTACGTTTTGCCTCTCCCCCGTTTTTGCATCCTCGTTCTTTGTCGTTCTTCGTGTTGGAGAGCTGCGAATCCTGAGGCTCTAGGGGCGGTTGGGCCGACCTAGGGAAGCCCATAGCCGCCGCACTCCCCGACGGGGTCCCTCTCGGGAGTGTGGGGTTTCGGGTCCTCAAAAGCTCTCGCCGGTCGACTTGCGAATCACGCTTCCGGTGAGACTCCTTCGACGTGAGCTGCGGTGCATCACCCCCGGCATCGAGGGTACACGTGACGTGTTCGTGTGCGAACAATGTCCTCCCGAGTTCGGGGTAAAACGAGGCTTCTGCTGAGCTCCAGAATTGTACTTCCCATGTCCATACTTTCTTTTGCGGCTCTCTATCTGCTGCTACTTGCCTTCTATCATAAGAGCCTTGTCTACCAACTCCTGATAGTTAGTGAATGTGGCAACCATCAACTGCATACTCAGCTCATCGTTCAGCTCTTCCATAAATTTCTCCTGCTTTGCGGCATCCGTGGCCACATCATCTGGGGCATAACGAGCTAACTTACTGAACTCATCCACGTACTGCCCCACAGTATGATTTCCCTGGCGTAAGTTGTGAAAATCATGCTTCTTCATACTCATAGCTTTGGCTGAGACATGGACTGTGCAGAAAGCTTGCTAAAACTAATCCCAAGTGATATTTGCTATTGGGAAAGTGGCTGTGTAATTCTCCGACCATGAGGCTGCGGGTCCATCCAGTTGGTGTGCGACAAAACACAGTTTCTCAGCATCTGTGCGACCTACGTTGGTCAGCTCCCTTCCAATCATGCGGCACC
The DNA here is from genome assembly GCF_003073215.2 of Triticum urartu. Lineage (NCBI taxonomy): Eukaryota > Viridiplantae > Streptophyta > Magnoliopsida > Poales > Poaceae > Triticum > Triticum urartu. The sequence continues at coordinate 8,697 of NW_024113221.1, read as the reverse complement.
AGTCATCAGCAACAATCGGCTTGGTGCTACTGGAAAACACTGGCGGATTCAACCTCAGAAAACGGGCTAAGTTGTCCACTGGAGGTGGTGGCGGTGGGTTGTTGTTGTTGTTGTTGCCTTGGTTCTGGACTAGCAACTGCATCAAGGCATTCTGCTGTTGGATCAGCTAAGTGAGCTCCGGTGGGAAGACAAATCCGGGGTCACATCTCGGAGGCATCTGATAGGTTCAGAGGGATGAGAACAGAATACAGTGAGGTCTAAAGAGAAATCACTGCCCATATGCACATGAGACAAACACATTCATTTCACACCACTCAATTCAAACAAGGGCATAACAATCGATCTAATCTACCGTTACAAATGCTCAGACTACTACTATATACAAGGGGGAATACTACTGGTAATATGGTGGTCGACTAGAAATTTTGATCGGAGGAAGACTCCATGATATCTGCTCCAGCTTCGTCTTCGTAATCATCATCACTATCGGGTTCGAAGTCGGTGTCGTCGATGATGATGTAGTCTTCAGGGTGGTTGTCCTCCTCAGGTGCGAGATCTCAAATGAATATTCCTAGCTTCTTCTTCAGGTCTTCATTCTTCTCTAGTAGTACTAAAATTTCCTCTTCATATCCATCGCATGTAGACTTGAGTTCCTCTTCTAGCTCCATGTTCCTGGTCATCACCTTCTTCATGTCTATCATGCTGGTGCACATCTGGTTCTCCTGACGACGAATGTGCTAGTTCAACTACTGGATGTAGGCTGCAATAGAATTGTCCATCCTGGTGCAACTCATCTCCCATTGCTCATCTTGGTGTCCACATATATGGTAGATGGTGTCCTTAAGATCCTTGTGGTATACTTCGCTGATACGTCCCATGGCGATGTGGGCTGCCATGCTCTTTCCTAGACTCTAGGTTGGTGCATCAAAGGAAAACTCTATGGGCTCAGTAACTGGTGTGAATGTCCTTCCTGGAACATGTATTCGGATTGTCCAGCGCTCTTCTTCTGGTAGAGTGGCAGTGTAGGTCCTCGTGAACCTGGGTATTCCGATGCTCAGGTACTTAGTGGCCTCCTTCAGGTGTCGTCCGAAAGGATTGTCGTCATCCGGTTGGGCAAACTTGTTCCTTGGGTCCGCCATGTATAGAGTAGAAAGTGGAGAAGAGTCAGAAATGAGTAGAGAAGAGTGTCCTATGGCTCATCTTAGTGGTCACGTCCTACAGTCAGCGTGGGCTTTGAAACCATCTTGTAGTGATCTGACCTCAGACGGTCAAATCTCTGTGCATAAGTGTCATCCCTGGATCGGTAATGCTGACACACACAATACTCGAGTCTTTATAACAGAGTTCAATCACACACTTATTACATCGAATGTCTCAAAAAAAGAACTTATTACAATAATATGGCTGAAGGCCATCTAAATAAGATAACTACAGAAGCTTCGAAGGTAAATGAGCCCATCAACTCCAACGGCATAGCTGACTGCACGACACCGACCTAGCGCACCTTACTCTTGATCTGAAAACTCTGCAACATAATACGTTGCAGCCTGTGTAGGTCTGCAAATGGAATATGCTGGCAAGATAACACTATAGAGCAATGAACAAATAACAGCTATCACTACATGCATATATGGCTGGTGGAGGCTCTATGGTTATCATTTGCATAAAGCTAGTTTTTTCCTACAACAAAGGAATATATTTTATTTAACTACAAAGTTTGTTGAAAATTATTGATAAGGTTCCTCCAACTCGATCCCAAAATAATAGTTGTAACCCAACAAGTTAATTAAGTAAAGTGATGAGATCAACATAATGATTCAAGTACCAGATACTCAAGATGTCCATAACCGGGGACACGGCTAACCATGATTAGTTTATACACACTCTAGAGGTTTGCGCACTTTTCCCCACAAGACTCGATCTCCTCCATTTTATTTCTCACACTGCATGGTGTTTGAGAAACAGAAGACCTTGACACAGTCTTTCCGAAGAGGTCACCTTAACCGATAGATAGGTCGGTACACCTACATTCCCCTACATCTGCTAGCCCATCATGGAAAGGATTCCCACAACTTACTCAACTATGCCACAACCAATATTGGCTTGTGGCTGCACACGGAAGTTTCTGGCATGAATAATCTTATGATCCGTTTGAGCCTGGGTGGCAAACCATAAGATGATCACACGGGTACTCCGGGATATCCTAGGACAACACTGGATTAATCCAGGTGCCCAGACAACCACTGGGTGCTCCAGGGTGCCTCAACCAATCCACACATATGTGTATTACAGTAGCCACCTTAAGTTTAACCATTAATTAGAAACTCTCACATCTATCATGAATCACTCAAACCAAACCACGTCTACAAGCATAGCATAGCAGTATAAGCATAACGTACTAACACCCAGGGTTTGATATAAAAAGGGCAATAGGTTCCTACCTCATCAACTACTTCCCAATACCCACATGTTATCAAGTCCTAACCATGCAGTGTTTGAGGATTGAAACTAATGCATAAAAACTCGGTAATAAGGGATATGATCAAAGTGTTACTAGCTTTGCTAACGATCTGAAAACCCTAATGACTCATAGTAGCACGCTTCGCACTCCGGAAACTCTATCGTGAACAAACAATAGCATACATAAGCACTCAAGCATAAGATGCAAGGGTAAAACTCAGGAGAAAAGATCCAAATTGAAAGTCAACTGAAGAGCTTCGATTTGCAAAAAGAATCAATCGAGTCGGAGCTACGAAACTCAAACTATGATAAAAAAATTCGAATTCAAATCTGCTTGAAACCAAATTTTAATTTGTCAAAACCATGTTCAAATTGATTATCTGGAAAGAGGGGAACAAGACGAGGATTTTGGCGTTGGTTTCACTGGATTTGGATAAACGAGCAAAAAGTAACGAGGGTTTGAAGATCAGGGACTAATCTGTGATAAAAGTATTCACGGATAGGTCCTTGGCCGAAAATAAACAGAAAAAGAAAAATCTAATGAACAAACGTTCGCTAACAGGAACTAATGAATGAAAATCATTCGTAAAAAACAATCTAACCGATGAACGCTCGCTATTTAACCTAATAAAATAAAAAACCGATCTAATCTAAACAAAAAACCGAAAGAAAACCGAGGAAAACCTAGCGGATTTTACTGGTTAACCGTAGAAAAACGACGGCGAGGTCAATGGCGAGATCCGGCGCGGCTCCGGCGGCTCCAGCAGGCGGGGCGACGTCGGCGGGAAGGCGATGCGGCGGCGCCACAGTCGCGGGCGGCGGCGCCGCGAGGCATTGGCGGCGACGGACGGCAGTGGCGGCGACTGCACGGTGCGGCTGCGGCTGCGGCGGCGGAGTTCAGCGGCGGGTGGTGGGGAGGAGTCGGCGGGGTAGCTCGGCCTTATAAAGGCCCGAGGGGGCGGCGCAGTCCGACCCGGACTCCTCCTCGCCGGAGTCCGGCGTCCGCACGAGCAACGAAGGCAGCGGCGTGAGCGCGGCTGGGCCTAGCTCGGCTGGGCCTTCGGCCCAGTCGGGCGACGAGGACTTTTTTTAAATAATAAAAAATAAATTTGGCCCGAAAGAAAAATCCTAATAAATTATAAAAAATACCAGAAATAATTTTCACCGTCCAAACCTAATATTTAGGACAAGATGAACATTTTTCCGGCCTAAGATGCAATTTTCAGAAATGCATAAATTTTTCTAATTCAAATAAAATAGCAAATAAAATAATAATTCGATTTAAAAAATTTCTTCTCCAATATTCCTCTCTTTTGAAGAAGTCATTTTATCTTCTCTCATTTATTTTTACTATTGGAAATAATTGGAGAGGAAAATATTAAAACCAATTTGATCCTTTCTTCAAATTTGAAGAAAATTCAAATATGAAAATTGGTGAAATCTCCAACTCTCTCCTTGGGTCCTTGAGTTGCTTAACATTTCTAGGATCACAACCAAAAATGCTAATAAAATATGATATGCGTATGATGACCTATGTATAACATCCAAATTGAAAATTGGGATGTTACATGTTCCTTGGTGTGGAATCTATAGTACACTGCAGTCCTCCTCCTCACAACATAGGGATCAGACTGTCTCCAAAGTCCCAGTCCTGCATCCTTCTTGATGTTCATATCCTCAGCCACTGGATGAGTGTCATTGTGTTCTGGAATCTTTGGTTTTAGTTTTCTCAGCACTTGGGCTTCTGCATCTTCTTCTTCAACTTCAGGCACTGGGGCCTTGTTCTTCTCTTCAGCTGGGATGTTCTTGTTCTTCTCTTGGGCTTAGAAGGCTTCTGAGCTTGAGCAGTAGCCTTGGGGGCAGTCTTGGGCTTTGAAGTGGCAGCCCCTAACTTAATGACACCCCCATAAGCTTCTGGGACTTGGGTGATGGTGCAACATCCTATTCCTCTTCCTCTTCTTCTGGATCTCTCATTATATAGGATCTACCAATGACTCTGGCAGTGGTCTTCTTGACCCTCTCTTTCCTTTTGTTTCCCTCTCCACCAGCCTCTTTAGTTGGCTTAGGGATTTCAACAGTTGAGGCTCTGGCCTTTAGGGTTGGCACCCTCTTGGCAGGGCTCTTCTTGTGCAATCCAGGCTTAGTTGTTGCAGCAGTACCATACTCTTTCTTTAGTACTTTCTTTTTGGAGCTAACTTCCTCCCCAACAGCCACATAGTCCTCATCTTAAGAATCTGAGGTTTTCTTCTTCCTAGTTCTGGTGGCTGCCTTGGGAAAATTACTCAGAGTGCTCCTGCTGCCCTCATCATAGCTGCTTGAGGGACTAGTGCCCTCACTCAATTGCACTTGCTCTTCTGACTTGTTCTAACTATCACTTTGGTCAGACATCCTGAGAATCAAACTAACATCAAACCCTGTAAATAGATATAGATGAGGTAGAATAGATGAGCACCACAAAGTGCATAGTTTTTGCGAAACAAATGAGTCAAAAACTTAGTTTTAGTTCTCCACAGAAATCATTTAGGAGCTACCGATTTGTTAAACTCGGTGATACCAAAGCAACTATTGGAGTCTAAACTAGTGAACTTGGTCAGACCGAGTCACAGTTCGGTGGCTCCGAGATTGCTAGGGTTTCATACAGAATCGAATTCGGTCGCACCGATTTGCAATTTTCGGTCAGACCGAAAAGCGCATGTGCAATGGCCTAAGCCAAATCGGTGGGACTGATTTCTACAACTCGGTCGGTCCAAGATGAGCTCGGCGGAGACCTAACCCTAAATTTTCGAATCACCCCTAACCTAAAGGGATTTTTCTCTGGATAGATTGATTTCATACGTGGTAATGATCATGGCAAACCAATGTGCTAAGAATCAGAGTAAGGAATTAGCACACAAGATTGAACTCATACCCTAGTTCGGGGGGAGTTCGCTACAGCGACAACGGTGGGGCAGAATCCCGTTGACGGCGATGGAAACTAGTGGCGGGAGGTCGCTGGAGACGAGGAGATGATCCGGAGACCTGAGGAGGCATAGAAGGACACACGCGGGCTGAGGAGGTTTGCAGAAATTTCCAAAATCTCACCCGTGGGTATATATATCCTGACCCTATCGGTGTGACCGAGTGGAATAACTCGGTGTGACCAAAATGTTCAAATCGGTTGCACCGAGATTGAAAACCTAGATCAAATCAGTGAACTCGGTGTGACCAAAATGGATGGATCAGTCAGATCGAAATGCACAAAGAGGTTTTGGAAGTTTAAGTCTATGAAGAATCGGGGACTCCGAGTGCTCCTCACACAGAGTGGTTCGAATCTGACTTGATCAAACTTTGTGATGTAGCATGAATAGAGTTTGAGATGAGAAAAGCATAGATAGCTAGAGGAGGTTCTTAGGCAATCTTGTCCATCCACTTGGCAAAAGAGAAAATGCCAAACAATCAAAACAACAAGTGGATGTCCTCGAATGAGTAAAGTATGCAATCAACATGCTCACACAATAAAATGGCAAATGAAATATGTGGCAAAGCATGCACAAACACTCTAGCATCTATCAAGCAATTGGCGATGACTAGGTCTTCTATATATGGGTATATTGACTTAGGAGTCAAATGAGAACATTCGATCGTAGGTCATACTTGTTGTTTAAGCACATGTGGGGTTACCACTTTTACATAAAGCATTGTTGTGTTCACACCATTAGAGTTGCTTTAGCTCAATTGATTAGAGTAAAGCTCCCCCTAGATGTGATATCCCCCCTAAGAGGGATGAACTAACCTTGGGTTTTGTCGATGATGACTTCATGTAGATGTTGAAGATGTGGATGCTCAATGTTGATGTAGATCATTTGGAGCAATCCATCTGAGTGAGTTGCACTTTCAATACCTACATGGGTTAGTCCCACAGGCAACAAACAAGGATATCCATAGACATAGAGTGATGTTCACACAAGATGATGTCCATCAAGTCAATAGGTTACCTTGTCGCTTGTCTTACCAACAAGAGGGTTTGTGACTCCTTGAACTAGTGCAAGATGTGGAAGTTATTTACACTTGTTCTCGCCAAAATGAGATGAGTGAAGTATGTTGGCAGAGTCACCCTCAAGAACTCTCTAGTTATTCTTCTTCGGGATCCACATCATCTTGATGGGAATCCTTGGAGTTGTAGTCATACTTGATGTAGCCTTGGGAACCCACTTGACCAAGGCCTTAGGAGCTTCTTCAAATGCATCAATCTCCTCTTGAAGCTTGTCCTTGCCTTTTTTGCTTGTGGTCTTGTGGTGGAAGATCATCTTGAGCCTGTGTTCCTTGGAAAGAAGTAGGATCATACTTCTCTTGTTGAGCACAAACTTCGTCTTGGGGTATTGATCTTCTTCCCACTCAACTCCATTGGCATTGAACTTTCGTTCAAAACCGATACCTTGATTCTTCTGGTGCCTTCCTTGCTTGCGTACAATTTCCTCAAATTGCTTACTCCCGGCAAGGCTCTTGTAAACACCTTTCTCTATAATTCCCTTCAATAAGCTATTTTCTTGCTCAAGTGTAAATTGGCTAAGAGAATCATTAGCGAAATTAAGAGAACAACTAGAAGCAACAACATTGGATTTAACATGATTATTGTTACTACTAGAAGAAGAATCTTTCTTATCTTGTTGCTAGATTTAACTTGTGGCATGTAAGTAGACAAGATTAAACACTTGGCAATGTAAGAAGAACTTTTCTTGCGAAGATCATCACTGATTGCTTTTAAGAACCCATGCTCTTGCTCAAGGTTGAGATTTTCAAAGCGTAACTTCTCATGAGTCTTTAAAAGCTCTCGATGATTTTCCAAGGTAGTTTCATGAGATAACTTAAGAGTGTTTAGTTCTTTAGTTAGACGCTCAATCTCCTTCTTATCATCATTCATTTTATCTGAATTAGCATGATTAATAGCAAGATCATCATAGTTTTCATCACCAGAGTTGTCAACAAGTAAATCGTCATCACCTAGCAAATCATCTTCATCACTATTGAAATCAACATACTCGGGGTGCGATACCTTTGGGCCTTTAGCCATGAAGCATCTTCCAATTCCTTCATGTGGTGAGTCAAATATGTCGTAGGAGTTGGTTGACACAAGTGCTAGACCGGCAACACCTTCATCTTGAGTATATTCGGAGTCAGAGTGATAACTTCTCTTGGAGTGATTGTCGGAGTCGGAGCCGGATACCCATTCACCAACATGAGCCGGAGACATATTCAATGAGTCAAATATGTCTTCATTTTGTGTAGCTCCTTGATGACTTGTCCTTCCTTTCCAAATCCTTGCTTCTCCGTGATGTTCTTCGTTCATAACGATCATCTCTACTCCTTCTCTCTCTTGGTGGTAATTCTTCTCTTCTACCTCTCCTTTTGGGTGAATCTTCTCTTCTTTTGTAGGGGGGCGTACACTCATTGGAGTAGTGTCTGGGTCTTCCACAATTGTAGAAATTTTTTTCACGACTCAAAGATCTTTTGTCATTGTAGGACCTTGACTTGGAACTTCTTTCCTTGCTTCTACTCTTGTAGAGCTTGTTGAAGTTCTTTACCATTAGGCTCAATTCTTCATTGAAGGCTTGTTTCTCACTTGATGATGTAGGAGCATCACATGAGGCTTTATAAGAACCACTTGACTTCTTGTAAAGCTCTTCCTTATCCTTGAGAGACATCTCATGAGCAACAATTCTTCCAATGACTTATGTTGGCTTGAGATCTTTGTAGTTGGGCATCATTTGGATCAATGTGCACATGGTATCATATTTTCCATCCAAGGCTCTTAGGATCTTCTTGATGATGAATCTAGGTCATCTCTTCACTTCCTAAGCTGGCAATCTCATTTGTGATGAGAGCAAGCCTAGAGTACATTTTGGCGACACCTTCAACATCCTTCATTTTGAACTTGTCAAGTTGACTTTGAAGCACATCCAATTTGGATTCCTTGACGGAGTTGGTACCCTCGTGAATATCAATCAAAGTATCCCAAATTTCCTTTGCATTCTCAGGACGACTGATACTGTTGAATTCTTTGAGCCACAATCCGTTAAAGAGGATATCGCAAGCTTGAGCGTTGTATTGCAGCATCTTCAACTCTTCCGTTCTAGCTTCATGGTTCGGTTCTCTCCCATCAAAGAATTCACCTTGCAAGACAATACACACAATAGCCCAAAGGGCATGGTTATGTCCAAGAATATGCATTTTCATCGTATGCTTCCAACTAGCAAAATT
>NW_024113220.1:0-23010 GCF_003073215.2 Triticum urartu | reverse complement strand
GGTGGAGATTACATCATATGATGTTATTATCAATGAATTATATACAAAGTAACAGCTCAGTAATATCTTAATGACCCGGCCCTTCGGGGCTACACGTTGCTGCTCCAGTTTACATGATCATATTTACAAAGTCCCTACTCAGTATTGCATAATGACCCGGCCCTTGGGGTCTACACTGGTTGAAGTTTTATGAGCATAAGGCAATTACAAAGTCCCAGGTTGCTGCAAGCATGACAACCCGGTACTTGGGGGCTACAGGTGATATACATATAAGGGGAAAAATCTTCAAATTCTCGGTTTTGAGCAGATCAAATTGACCCGGTGTTTGCAACAATCATGATCCGGTGTTACCAATAATTATGACCCAGCGTCGGCGATAGTTATGACCCGGTGCTATCAATATTTACAAGCCGGCAATTTTGGCAATTATAACTTGCTAGCCTCTACATCTTTAAACCGGTGGATCACCAGTTGAATATTTGAAGACCAATATTTTTATCAAGTCAGAGCATTGAAAGCCGATTTAAGTGGATTATCGGTTACAATATTTCTCAACAAGAGACCAATGTCAGCAATTGACTCTGAAGCTGGCCTGTTGACCCAGATTTTTTTTCTCAAAGGAAGTATCTGGATTTTTTGCATTGGCAAAATTTGAACATATCTGCTAAGGAGATTTGCTATGAGATTATGGATACATATCAAGAAGGAGATGACAAGGAATTAAGGATGATCAAGTGCCGGCTTACAAGGAATATTTAACCCGAAGCACAACTTGTCAAATTTGTTCTTGTGTTTATATTGCAGATTAGTTTAACATGGATAAATCCAAATTAAACTGGGGGCTAATGTCGGGGATATACCCTGTGGTATGACCCGGCCGGATATATGACCCGGCCTGACTTGGCGTTTCATTGGCAACCCGCCAGAAGATTGGCGACTCATGTGTGTGGTGGTTCACTGGCGTGACGACTCACGAGCCTGGCGACTTAATGATGGCCCCGACGGCGGGTCAGGAGGACAACAAGGGCCCAAGGCCTAGTAGGCCGGTTCATGTTATGGTGGGCCGGCTTAAGACGGAAGGCATGAGGAATATTTCCTTTACGAGGAAGCAAGACCCGTACTTGTATCCGACTTGTAATAGAGAATAAGTTAGTTCTAATCTTACTAGGACTCTACATGTAAGCCGCCTCTCCAAACTTATATAGGGAGGGGCAGGGCTCCCCAAAGAGGGACAAACAACAAGAAACAATCTCTAGGGCTAGACACAAAGAGCCGGCTTGCCAGTGACCCTCTCATGATCATAATGAGACCTAGCCACAAACATCATGTAGGTTTATTACCGGATGATGTTTCCCGGGACCCGAAGCTGTCTAAATTCTTGTCTTGTATGTTGATCCGCCACGCGTCTCTCGATTCCGACCAACCCCTTCAAGCTACCACATAGATGCGTTGGCCTCGTGACTAAGTCCTCACACTAGGACATCTACCGTGACAATTCCACGACAATAACTGTCGATATTTGTGAGGATGTGCCTGTTGTGGTTGCAAACGTTTGTATCTTAACAGACTTCATTATTCTGGATATTCCTGAGGACGATAGTATGTCTATTATTCTTTCTAGACCCTTTTTAATACTGCAGGGGCTGTTATTGGTTGCATGTAGCGACCCGACTCGGTAAGAGTCGAAGTCTCTGTGCTTACCGTGCTAGTCCCTGGATCGACTTGCTAGCACACATAGTACTCGATGAAATAACAGAAATAACACACATCTCTTTATTACATTGATAGTCCATGAGAAATACATTTATTACAAAATAGGGCATAAAGCCAATAAGCAAATACTGCGGAAGCAAAGAAGTAAATGAGTCCAACTCCACAAGCAAGGTTGAGTGTAGAACATCGACCTACCGCACCTTAATCCTCGTCGGATATATCTGCAACGTGATAAGTTGCAGCCATATAGGTCAGTACATTGAATGTACTGGCAAGTCACATCATAGTGTAATGAACCTACTTTTACATGCAGTTTGGCTGGTGGAAAGCTCTAAGTTTAGTTTTTTGCATAAAGCTAGTTCTCCCCTATTAGAAAAGATTGTTATTCTACTACTACACATTTGCATAGGATGAGTTGGCAAATCCAACTCCATCCGTCCCCAAGTTTCATTTAAAACCCAACGGTTTAATTAAAGGTGAGGAGATCTCCTGACATTTCCACTACTAGATGCTCAAGTTGTCCGTAACCGGGGACACGGCTAATCGATTAGGTTGAAAACTCTGTAGAGGTTGTGCACTTTTCCCCACAAGATTCGACCACCTCCATGATCGGAAGACCGAGACATAGCCTTTCGAAAATGTTCCCTCTTAACCCACGGATAGGCCGGTACACCTACATCATTCTACATCTGCTAGCCCATCCTGGAAGGGGGCACACTAACTACTCAGCTAAGCCAGAGCCCATATTGGCATGTGGCTGCACACGTAAGCTTCTAGACATGAGAATACGATTGATCTCTTTGAGCCTGAGCGGACGGTCCACTAGTGGTGCACCACCATGGATTTCCCATGCGTGCCCCACTGTACTTCGCCACCATTCCCACAAGTTTCCGCCCAGGTAGTTCATTTTTTTAACTTAGGTCTTATTTACTACATTGTCACTCATCTCTCACAATGATCACTTCCCAATCCACGTCTACTTAGCATAGCAACATAAAGTAAAACGATGGTGACAAAGTTATACGGTTCAGACCTACCTCAATGAACTACTGGGTGAAAAGCAAAGTCATGAGGCACCAGTTTCCTACCATGCAGTCCTACCGCAAAGAACTAAGTGCATAATAAAAACATAGGTAATGAAACATGATCAAGATGCAACTTGCCTTGGTACTGCTGGTTGAATTCTGCTTCGCACTCCGGGCAATCTATCGCAAGGAAGATAAACAAACATAAGCAACAATCCAGAGAACCAAGAAGGACATGCAAAGCAAAAGTCTCGGAAAAACCAAATGAACAAACATCACACTAGCATGAAAAATATTCTAAATGTAAAACAACATGGGCCTATGGTTCAGGAAGTGATGTGAAGTATAGTGCATACTATGCATACTAGTAAGAATATTAAAGGGTAGAATCTAGTGTATGAAAATTATTGTGACAAAGGTCCAGGTGATAGGGCTCTGCTATGGTGACAGCATGCAAAAGGAATCAACTTAATCGGAGCTACGGTTTGGGAGATATGGCTATTTGAAGTTTGAATTCGAATCTGAATAAATTCAAATTTTAAATCCAACAGAAGTTTGCAAAACTATGCTACTGCATAGATCTAAACAATGCGAAGAATTTGCCGCTGGTTTCATCGAGTTTGGATCTACGGTTAAAAAGTTATGGCTAATCTAAGATCAGGGACTAATCTGCTATTTACAGGGACTAAATGGTGAAGAAAACTACTGCAAACAGGTCCCTGGCCACGTGGCGGCTCCTGGCTGGCCAAGCAGCGTCCGCTGCGGAGGCTATATGGCGGACGGCCGCTAAATAAGAAAAAAAAACAACGGCTGTGGCTAATTAAAGAAAACCGACGCTCGGTTTAAATAAACCGCACGGTCTAAGGGAACCGCGGTTAACCGCTTACCTCTTTGCAAAATAAAAAAAACCAAACCTAATCTAATCTGGGCCGTCGGGGATCGATCTAACGGGCGGGAGTGGGGCGGCGGCTTACAGTGGGTGGTGGCGGTGGTCGGCGACGGCGAAGACGGCGGCGCGGAGTCGGTGACGGAGGGGACGGCGGCTAAGGTGGTCCTCGGCATCGAGGAAGAAGACGGGGAGGTGCGGCGCGGCTTGGGCGTCGTGAAGGTGGTGTCGGCGTGCGTCAGCGACGTCCGGACGGGGCGGGGCGAAGACGGCGGCCTTCGGAGCTTCGGCGACTCCGGTGTCGATGATGCGCGGCTCCAATGGTACCTAGGGGCAAAAAAGGTGTCAAAACGATGCGCGTTGTCGCGGGGATCCAATTGACAAAGGAAGGAGAGCTAGGGGGTGCCACAGATGATGAAATGGACGATGGAGTGGCGCGGCTCCGGCGAGATGCAAACGGCGACGGCGAGCAGCAGAGGCGGCGTGGGAAGCAGCAAGATGGCGAGGATGGAAGAGGGGGTCCTGGCCTTTATATAGGCGAGGGCAGAGGGCTCGGGGGCCGCGGATATGCGTTATCCGCGAGGGCCTCGCCCGGCGGTTGCGGGAGCGCGGCGGCGAGCTCATCCGAGCGGGGCAAGCGGGAGGTTGGGGGAGAACAGGTGGAGCGGGGCCCACCAGTCAGTGGCGGCGGTAGCGAGCGAGAGGGGGGCGCGGGCGGTCGACCGATGCGGAAGGCATCGGGTGCTGGGGCGCTGGGCGCTGGCCTTGGGCCAAATGGCCAGCTGGGCCGGTTGGGGCGCTCCTGGGCCGAACCCAGTTTTGGTCCAGGCTGCGGTGAGTGTGCGCGTATTTTTTTTTAAAAAAACCAAACACTAAAGTGGCCCTAAATAACTCAAATGAATTAATAAAAAAACCACAATAATTTCTAAAATAACTATGCAATATTTAGAGCCTAATGAACATTAACTTGAGCACAGAACATTTTGAAAATATTTTCCTAATGCAATTTAATGCACTTTTTGCAAATAAAATAAATACCAAAAAACTCCAAAACTTCAAATAATATTCAAAATAAAATTTCCCACTCTTTTATATTTTGAGGAAGTCATCTTATCCCCTCTCATTTGTTTTTCTCGAGTGGAAAAGATATTATTTGAATATTAAAAAAACTCCATAATGCAAAGAAATATGATATGCATTGAATGATTCTATTAACATCCAAATTTAATAAAAATTGGGATGTTACAAACCTACCCCCCTTAAGATGAATCTGGTCCTCGAGATTCGGGTTGGCCAGCAAAAAGGTGTGGATGGTCCTGTCTAAGATCTTCCTCTCGTTCCCAAGTAGCTTCCTCCTCAGTGTGGTAACTCCAATGAACCTTGCAGAACTTGATGATCTTGGTACGAGTGATTCTTTCTGTAGTCTCAAGAATCTTAATAGGTTTCTCCTCATAAGTCAGATCGCTCTCCAACTGAATTGCTTCTAGTGGCATTGTATCTCTCAAAGGGATCTCTTCCATCTCTGCATGACACTTCTTCAGCTGGGAAACATGAAATACATCATGAACTCCTGACAAAGTCTCTAGTAATTCCAACTTGTATGCAACCTCTCCTCTGCGTTCCAGAACTCTGTATGGTCCCATAAATCGTGGTGCTAACTTTCCTTTGACTCCAAATCTCTTAATACCTCGAAGTGGAGACACTCGAAGATATGCTCTATCTCCCACTTCATAGATCACTTCCTTGCGTTTAGCATCGGCATAACTTTTCTGCCTTGACTGAGCTATCTTAAGTCTGTCACGAATCAACTTGACCTTCTCCTCAGAATCCTTGATCAAATCAGGTCCAAACAATTTGCGATCTCCAACTCCATTCCACATCAAAGGTGTCCTACATTTCCTTCCATACAATGCCTTGAAAGGGGCCATCTGCAAACTGGCTTGGTAGCTGTTGTTGTATGAGAACTCTGCGTAGGGTAAGTTATCATCCCAACTAGACCCATAGTCTAGCGCACACGCTCTCAACATGTCCTCTAGAATCTGATTGACTCTCTCTGTCTGCCCATCAGTCTGTGGGTGGAAGGCTGTACTGAACTCTAGCCTGGTACCCAAAGTTTCATGTAACTATTTCCAAAACTTTGAGGTAAACTGTGTTCCTCTATCCGATACGATGCTCCTTGGAACTCCATGCAGACATACGATCCTGTTCATATATATCTTTGCCAGCTTAGCACTTGTATAGGTAGTCTTTACTGGAATGAAGTGAGCAACGTTGGTCAAACGATCCACTATCACCCAAATGGAATCATAACCTGAACGGGTCCTGGGTAACCCCGTGATAAAGTCCATACCAAGTTTATCCCATTTCCAATCAGGTATTGGCAACGACTGAAGTAAACCTGCTGGTTTCTGATGCTCCGCCTTTACTCTCTGACATACATCACATATTGCCACATACTCGGCAATTTCTCGCTTCATACCGGCCCACCAAAACTTTCCCTTCAAGTCCAAGTACATCTTGGTGTTGCCTAGGTGTATCGAGTATGGTGAGTCATGAGCCTCCTGAAGAATCAACTTCCTGATCTCAGGATCATTGGGTACGCAAATCCGTTGCTCAAACCATATAGTTCCATGTTCATCTTCACGGAATCCTTCTACTTTCCCTTTGCTCATCATCTCCTTTATCTCAGCAATACCTTGGTCCAACTTCTGGGCTTCTCTGATTCTTACCATCAAGGTGGAATGCACCTCGAGTGCGGCAACATAACCTCTTGGAACTATTTCCAACTGAAGGTCTCTAAGCTCATCACATAACTCCTGAGGTAAACCTCCTGCTGTAAGGGTATTAACATAACTCTTACGACTCAAAGCATCCGCCACAACATTGGCTTTTCCTGGATGATAATGCAGACTCATGTCATAATCCTTTATAAGTTCCAACCATATCCTTTGCCTGAGATTCAACTCCTTCTGAGTGAAGATGTACTTCAAACTCTTGTGATCCGTGTAAACATCACAACGATTCCCAATAAGATAGTGTCTCCATGTCTTGAGTGCATGCACTACAGCTGCCAACTCCAAATCATGCGTGGCATAGTTCAACTCATGAGGTCGAAGCTGTCGTGAAGCATATGCTACAACCTTCCCCTCTTGCATAAGAACACCTCCAAGTCCCTGACGTGAAGCATCACAATACACCTGAAAGTCCTTGTGTACGTCAGGCAGGACTAACACTGGGGCTGTAACCAAACGCTTCTTCAACTCTTGAAAGCTGGCTTCACACTCTTCAGTCCAAACGAACTTGGTGTCCTTTTTCAACAATGATGTCATGGGCCTGGCAATCTTGGAGAAATTTTCAATAAATCTCCGGTAATATCCTGCAAGCCCAAGAAAACTATGAATCTCGCCAACTATGGTGGGTGCATTCCATTCTCTGACTGACTCTACCTTGGTAGGGTCCACTGCAATCCCTTCACCTGACACTATATGTCCAAGGAATCTGACTTCCTTGAGCCAAAACTCACACTTGCTGAACTTGGCATAAAGCTGATGTTCTCTGAGCTTCTCCAAAACCAAGCGCAGATGTTCAGCGTGTTCCTCCTCATTCTTGGAGTAAACCAATATGTCATCAATGAATACCACAACAAACTTATCCAGGAACTCCATGAATACTTTGTTCATCATGTTCATAAAATAGGCACGGGCATTTGTCAAACCAAAGGACATGACTGTATACTCATAAAGCCCATACCTTGTGGTAAAAGCGGTCTTGGGTATATCCTTCTCACGGATCTTGAATTGGTGATAACCCGATCGAAGATTGATCTTGGAGAAAACACTAGCTCCTTCTAGCTGGTCAAACAAGTCATTGATCATTGGTAGGGGATACTTGTTCTTGATGGTCACCTCATTCAAAGAGGGGTAATCCACACACATTCTCAAGGTTCCATCCTTCTTCTCCACTAAAAGTACTAGGGCTCCCCAAGGTGATGAACTCGGGCGAATATACCCTTTCTCTAGTAACTCCTTAATTTGTTTCTTGACTTCCTCCAAATCATTAGCAGGCATTCGATACGGCCTCTTGGAGATAGGCCCTATGCATGGCAGCAACTCAATCAAAAACTCAATGTCCCGATCTAGCGGCATACCCGGTAACTCATCCGGAAATACATCGGGATAATCCTTCACCACCGGTACTTCTTCCTGGACAACTCCCGTAAGAGAGTTCACCTGAGTCCTCTTAGGCTTAAGCCTGGATACGTACTTGATCCTCTTCTTCTCCGGGGTGGTGAGAAAAATCGATCTACTAGCACAATCAATGTTTCCCTCATACTTGGACATCCAATCCATCTCTAGGATTACATCCAACCCTTGCGATTCTAGTATAATCATATCTGTGGGAAAAACATGTCCCCCTATGTTCAAAGGCAATTGGAAACATCCCTGACTAGCCATAGACTCGGCTCCTGGGGAACTCACTAGAATGGGTGCCTTAAGAGCTATGGTAGGCAACTTATGTTTATCCACAAATCCCCTTGATATGAATGAATGCAATGCACCAGTGTAAAAAAGAATGAGTGCTGGAAATGAATTAATCAAGAACTTACCAATCACTGCGTCAGGCTGCTCATAAACCTCTTCCACATTGACATGATTCACATGTCCCTTAGTGAAAGGATTAGGCTTCTTGCCTCCAGAATTCCCATTGCCATTTCCATTTCCATTCTGCGCCTCAGGGCACTCATTGGAGTAGTGACCTGTCTTCTTGCACTTGAAGCAGGTGATGTGACTCAGGTCCTTCTTCATCGGTGTGGAAGAATTGAAATGCTGCTGATTGCCATTTCCTCCATTACCATTGCCCTGCTTGTGACCATGGTGGTTGTGTCCATTCCCTCCATGATGAATGTGGCCCCCATGGTTATGGTGATTCCCTCCAAACTTGCTAGTGCCTGATCCAGAACTCCCTGAGTACGGGCTGTAGCGGGGTTTCTATTGAACTCCCGAGTTATACTTCCCGTGACCATACTTCCTCTTACGATTCTCCATCTACTGGTGCTTGCCTTAAAGAATGATAGCCTTATCAACCAGCTCCTGATAGTCCGAAAATGTTGCCACAGTCAACTGAACTCCCAACTCATCGTTCAGTCCCTCCAGAAACTTCTCCTGCTTGGCTGCATCAGTGGCCATGTCCTCTGGGGCGTAATGGGCCAACTTACTGAACTCATCAACATACTGAGATACCATGCGTCCTCCCTAGCGCAAGCTGCGGAACTCCTTCTTCTTCAGACTCATGGCTCCAGCTGAAACATGAGCAGTGCGGAACGCCCGCTGGAACTGACCCCAAGTCACATTCTCCATGGGGTATGTGGTGGTGTAGTTCTCCCACCAAGCAGCTGCCGGTCCATCCAGCTGGTGGGCAGCAAACTTCACCTTCTCCGCATCATTGCATCCTGCCGTGGCCAGCTCCCTTCCTATCTTGCGGAGCCAGTCATCTGCGATGATCGGATCCGTGCTGCTGGAGAACACGGGTGGGTTCAGCCTCAGAAAACGGGCAAGATTGTCAACCGAGGGTGGCGGCGGTGGGTTGTTGTTGTTGTTGTTGTTCTGGTTCTGGTTCTGAATGAGCATCTGCATAAGAGCATTCTGTTGTTGGATCAATTGCGTAAGCTCCGGCGGAAAGTTGAATCCGGGGTCACGTCTTGGAGGCATCTGATGGGTTTTCAGAGTGGATGAGGAGTTAGAATGGAACAAGGCCTAGCGAGTAAAATCACACTACCCATATGCACATGATAGCAATAAAACTTCAAATCACTCCAATTCAATTTCAAACAAAGAGGTTCACATGAATAATCAAACCTAAGGTAAGCCATGTCACAAGATTTGACAAGGTCTTACAAATGAAATAAAACTAATCGGATAACGAAATCAAATTTCTAAACTCTCATGGTGGTATAAAATCTAACTCTCATCAGATGAGGACCAGTCAACCATGTCGACATCGGGTGTCCTTGCATCGCTCTCCGTGTCGCCATCTCCGAGCTCATCATTTTGGTCTCTCTCCTGGCTGACATAGGCACCATACGAGTGATCCTCCTGGATGTTTTCTCCCTCATCCAGCTTCTCCTCGGCCTCCTCGAGCTCAAGCTTCAGGTCGTCTATCTTCTCATGCAGTGCGTCCAGCTCTCCTTCGTGCTCGATGCGAGCATCCTGGAGCTCCTCCTCTAGCTCGGCCTTGCGGGTCATGAGGTTCTTGATGACGACCATGTTGTCGGACAGCTCCAGCTCCATCATACGAATGTGCTCCTCCATGTCCTGGATATGGGATGCTATCGTCTCGTCCTCCAGGGTACGCACCACATCTCCATTTGCGTTGCCGTGTCCGTACATCACGAAGGAGGTCCTCTTGAGGTCTTCGTCATACACCTCCCAAATGCGTCCAAGAGCAATGTGAGCAGCGATACCCCTGCCCAAGCCCCATGTTGTGGTATCCACATGGAAATCAATGGGCCTGGTGCGGTTTCCGAGGATGCATCCGGGGATATGAGCATTGATCCTCCAACGTGTCTCCTCGGGCAGGGTGGCGGCGAAGGTTCCAGTGAATGTGGGAAGCCCAATCTTCAGGTGCTTCGTGATCTTCACCAGCTACCTTCCAAAGGGCATGGTCTCATCGGGCTGCTCGAACTCAACAAGGGCGGACGACATCTACATTTTGAAAAAGAGAAGAAATTAGTATTGAAGTAGAGAAGGTACGAGACCAAAGGATATATATGGAAAATGAAAACTATAGTTTTTATCCTATGGCTTTTCTCCATTTCTATGGGTCGCGTCCTACAGTCAACGTGTGCTCTGATACCATCTTGTAGCGACCCGACTCAGTAAGAGACGAAGTCTCTGTGCTTACTGTGCTAGTCCCTGGATCGACTTGCTAGCACACACAGTACTCGATGAAATAACAGAAATAACACACATCTCTTTATTACATCGATAGTCCAGGAGCAATACATTTATTACAAAATAGGGCATAAAGCCAATAAGCAAATACTGCGGAAGCAAAGAAGTAAATGAGTCCAACTCCACGAGCAAGGTTGAGTGTAGAACATCGACCTACCGCACCTTAATCCTCGTTGGATATATCTGCAACGTGATAAGTTGCAGCCATATAGGTCAGTACATTGAATGTACTGGCAAGTCACATCATAGTGTAATGAACCTACTTTTACATGCAGTTTGGCTGGTGGAAAGCTCTAAGTTTAGTTTTTTGCATAAAGCTAGTTTTCCCTATTAGAAAAGATTGTTATTCTACTACTACACATTTGCATAGGATGAGTTGGCAAATCCAACTCCATCCGTCCCCAAGTTTCATTTAAAACCAACGGTTTAATTAAAGGTGAGGAGATCTCCCGACATTTCCACTACTAGATGCTCAAGTTGTCCATAACCGGGGACACAGCTAATCGATTAGGTTGAAAACTCTGCAGAGGTTGTGCACTTTTCCCCACAAGACTCGACCACCTCCATGATCGGAAGACTGAGACATAGCCTTTCGAAAATGTTCCCCCTTAACCCACGGATAGGCCGGTACACCTACATCATTCTACATCTGCTAGCCCATCCCGAAAGGGGGCACACTAACTACTCAGCTAAGCCAGAGCCCATATTGGCATGTGGCTGCACACGTAAGCTTCTAGACATGAGAATACGATTGATCTCTTTGAGCCTGAGCGGACGGTCCACTAGTGGTGCACCACCATGGATTTCCCATGCGTGCCCCACTGTACTTCGCCACCATTCCCACAAGTTTCCGCCCAGGTAGTTCATTTTTTAACTTAGGTCTTATTTACTACATTGTCACTCATCTCTCACAATGATCACTTCCCAATCCACGGGCATAAAGCCAATAAGCAAATACTGCGGAAGCAAAGAAGTAAATGAGTCCAACTCCACGAGCAAGGTTGAGTGTAGAACATCGACCTACCTGCAGTCCTACCGCAAAGAACTAAGTGCATAATAAAAACATAGGTAATGAAACATGATCAAGATGCAACTTGCCTTGGTACTGCTGGTTGAATTCTGCTTCGCACTCCGGGCAATCTATCGCAAGGAAGATAAACAAACATAAGCAACAATCCAGAGAACCAAGAAGGACATGCAAAGCAAAAGTCTCAGAAAAACCAAATGAACAAACATCACACTAGCATGAAAAATATTCTAAATGTAAAACAACATGGGCCTATGGTTCAGGAAGTGATGTGAATTTTAGTGCATACTATGCATACTAGTAAGAATTTTAAAGGGCAGAATCTAGTGTGTGAAAATTATTGTGACAAAGGTCCAGGTGATAGGGCTCTGCTACGGTGACAGCACGCAAAAGGAATCAACTTAATCGGAGCTACGGTTTGGGAGATATGGCTATTTGAAGTTTGAATTCGAATCTGAATAAATTCAAATTTGAAATTCAACAAAAGTTTGCAAAACTATGCTACTGCATAGATCTAAACAATACGAAGAATTTGCCACTGGTTTCATCGAGTTTGGATCTACGGTTAAAAAGTTATGGCTAATCTAAGATCAGGGACTAATCTGCTATTTACAGGGACTAAATGGTGAAGAAAACTACTGCAAACAGGTCCCTGGCCATGTGTCGGCTCCTGGCTGGCCAAGCAGCGTCCGCTGCGGAGGCTATACGGCGAACAGCCGCTAAATAAGAAAAAAAACAACGGCTGTGGTTAATTAAAGAAAACCGACGCTCGGTTTAAATAAACTGCACGGTCTTAGGGAACCGCGGTTAATCGCGTACCTCTTCGCAAAATTAAAAAACCGAACGTAATCTAATCTGGGCCGTCGGGGATCGATCTAACGGGCGGGAGTGGGGCGACGGCTTACAGTGGGTGGTGGCGGTGGCCGGCGACGACGAAGACGGCGGCGCGGAGTCGGTGATGGAGGGGACGGCGGCTACGGTGGTCCTCGGCGTCGGGGAAGAAGACGGGGAGGTGCGGCGCGGCTTGGGCATCGCGAAGGTGGTGTCGGCGTGCGTCGGCGACATCCGGACGGGGCGGGGCGAAGACGGCGGCCTTCGGAGCTCCGCGACTCCGGCGTCGACGGTGCGGCGGCTCCGACGTTGCCTAGGGGCAAAAAAGGTGTCAAAATGATGCGCGTTGTCGCGGGGATCCAATTGACAAAGGAAGGAGAGCTAGGGGGTGCCACAGACGATGAAATGGACGACGGAGTGGCGCGGCTCCGGCGAGATGCAAACGGCGACGGTGAGCAGCAGAGGCGGCGTGGGAAGCAGCAAGATGGCGAGGATGGAAGAGGGGGTCCTGGCCTTTATATAGGCGAGGGCAGAGGGCTCGGGGGCCGCGGATATGCGTTATCCGCGAGGGCCTCGCCCGGCGGTTGCGGGTGCGCGGCGGCGAGCTCATCCGAGCGGGGCAAGCGGGAGGTTGGGGGAGAACAGGTGGAGCGGGGCCCACCAATCAGTGGCGGCGGCGGTAGCGAGCGAGAGGGGGGCGCGGGCGGTCGACCGATGCGGAAGGCGTCGGGCGCTGGCCTTGGGCCAAATGGCCAGGTGGGCCGGTTGGGGCGCTCCTGGGCCGAACCCAGTTTCGGTACAGGCTGCGGTGAGTGTGCGCGTATTTTTTTAAAAGAAACCAAACACTAAAGTGGCCCTAAATAATTCAACTGAATTAATAAAAACACCACAATAATTTCTAAAATAACTATGCAATATTTAGAGCCTAATGAACATTAACTTAAGCACAAAACATTTTGAAAATATTTTCCTAATGCAATTTAATGCACCTTTTGCAAATAAAATAAATACCAAAAAACTCCAAAACTTCAAATAATATTCAAAATAAAATTTCCCACTCTTTTATATTTTGAGGAAGTCATCTTATCCCCTCTCATTTGTTTTTCTCGAGTGGAAAAGATATTATTTGAATATTAAAAAAACTCCATAATGCAAAGAAATATGATATGCATTGAATGATTCTATTAACATCCAAATTTAATAAAAATTGGGATGTTACATTGCAACAAAGGCAATGTCACTTTTCATGTTAATGGTACTGAGCATACGGTACATTTTCCGAGGAAACAACCTCAAGTCCACAGTATCAGTTCTATTGGAAAAATTCCAACAATTACTACTGGAGGTTTTGAATTTCCTCTTCCAACTTTCAAGAAGAAATATGATATTCTTATTGTTGGGGATGTGCATATCCCCGTTGAGGTAACCTAGTGTTATTCGAAAATTCTCCAGTTTCATGTTATTCGAAAAGAGTTTGTTAACAAGACTTGATCAACCTTGTTAATGGATTCCTTTTGATGAGCATGAGATGGATGAAGTTAGAAAGCACAACTCTCTGTACCCTCTTTTTACTTTTTGTTATTTAGATTAAATAAAGCAAAAATAGTATTTTTCTGTTTGTTTCCTGAATTATCCTTGCAATAAAAAATACCCCGAAAATAAAAGTTCTCCAAATGTCCTGAAAATTTTATATGATTTTTAGAATATTTAAGAATTATTGGCACTTTGTAACATCCCAAATTTTCAATTTGGAATGTTATACATTAGATCATCAATGCATATCATATTTTATTTGCATTCCTGGTTGATCCTAGAAATTCTACGCAACTCAATGACCCACGGAGAGAGTTGGGGATTTCGTTATTTTCATATTTGAGTTTTCTCAAATTTTGATAATAGGATCATTTGATTTTATTTATTTTATCATCAATTATTTCTATTACAAAACTATGAGAGAGGGAATAAAATGACTTTCCCAAAATAAAGAAATATTGAGGATTTAATAATAAAATCAAATAGGATTTTTTTTCCGGAGTTTTTCGGTGTTTTATTTGAATTTAGGAAAAATGTGCGTTTTTCAAAATTGCATTTAGGCCCCAAATAAATGTTCACCTTGTGAGGCTTGATTTTAGAAGCCCGTGAAAATTTATTTCGGAAATTTTGGTGTCCGTTTAGTATTTCTTTTTTTTTCTTCCGAGCGGAATAATTAAAAAAAAACGCGCCGCGCGCCGACAGGGCCAAGGCCCAGCCGACGGCCCACCCCGCCGCCTGCCGTCTCCCTCCAGGAGACTGGAGCCGCCGCCGCCGCTCGAGTCCGGCTCGGAGCCGCCCCGCCGTGCCCCTTCCCCAAGGCAGCACACCCCCCTCCTTAAATACCGGACCCCCCGGTGCCCTCACCTCACCCCACCCCGCCCGCCGAGCCGCGCCGCCGCCCGCCGCCCGTGCTGCCGCCGCCCGCGCCGCGCGCCGCCGTCCGCCGCCTCCCGTCGCCGCGCCGCACCCCGCCACACCCCGCCGACCCGCCGGAGCCCCGCCCCGCCCGACGGAGTGCCTCGCCGGAGGTATAGCCGTTCGCCGTTTGTTTTTTAAAAAAAACCGCCTCGGTTTATTTTTTCGAAACCCTAGATCGGTTTATTTTTTTCTTTTCTCTGGTTTATTTAATTAGTGAACGTTCACCGATCCGTTCATTTTAGCGAATGTGTTCACCGGTTAGTTTCTGTTAATGAACGTCCGTTCGATTAACTGTTCGTCAGTTTTCCTTTTCTCGGATTAAACCCGCGATTTATCTGATCGCGATTCCTGATCCGATTTTCGTTTTAGTTTAACTTTTCGCTCGTTTATCGGAATCAGGTGATTCAAGCGCCTAGAGTTTCGTCTCGAAACCCTCTATCCGTTTAACCAACTTAAACAAGATTTTGCTACTATAAAATTTTCCCTAGATCCAGATTACTAGAACAAAGTTGTTTTCTTTCGCCGTTTGACTTCCGTTGCTTCGTTTGATTTGATTCTTTTTGCCAACCGGAGTTCTTAAGTTGAACCTTCTGGTTAGATCTCTTATTTGAGTTTTACCTGTGCATTAGGTGAGTACTTATTGTATGCTCATTTGTTTGTTTGCGATAGAGTATCCGGAGTGCGTCGCCTGTTACTTCGAATCGCTAGGTTTCCCTGATCATCAGCAAGGCAAGTAACACTTTGATCATACCTTTCCTACTACCCAGTTTTATTGCATTAGATCAATCCTCACACATTGCATGATTAGGATCTAATTAAATTGTGGGATGGGAAGTAGATGAGGTAGTACCTATTACCTGTTTATTATCAAACCTTTGGGAGTTACTTCTACATTTGCTTATAATGCCATGCTATGCTAGTAGACGTGGATTGGGTGAGTGAAATCCATGACAGATGTGAGTTTGTTAATTAATGGTTTATCTAAGGTGGCAACTTAAACACACATCTGGGTGGATTGAGGCACCTGGGTATTCCAGGACTTGCCTGTTTTCTTTGGACCGCCACCCAGGCTCAAAGGGATCATAAGACTATTCATACTAGAAACTTCCGTGTGCAGCCACAAGCTATTATGGGCTCTAGCATAGTTGACTAAGTTGTGCGAACTCTTACAGTGGTAGACTAGCAGATGTAGGGGATGTAGGTGGTACGGTCTACCCGATCATAAGGTGCTAGCGCTTCTGAAAGACTATGTCTCGATCATCCGTCTTCTCAAACGCCCTGTAGTGCGAGAAACCAAACAGAGGCGATCGAGTCTTGTGGGGAAAAGTGCGCAAACCTCTGCAGAGTGTAACAAACTAATCATGATTAGCCGTGTCCCCGGTCATGGACATCTTGAGTATCTAGTACTTGGATTATCATGTGAATTTCATCATGTTACTCTAAATTAATATTGTTGGGTTTTAATGATGATACTTAATTGGGATTGAGAATGCTGTCAACCATTCTCAATGTTTAACAACTACCATGATAGTTAAATAAATTTTATTCCTTTGAAGTAGGGAAAAATTGGCTTTACGCAAAACTGTAACCATAGAGCTTTCCACCAGCCAAATATGCATATAGTATAGCTGTTTCATTCCATTACTCTCTATGTGTTACCTTGCCAGCATATTCCATGTGCTGACCCGTTTTCGGGCTGCAACGTTAATGTTGCAGACTTTTCAGACGATGATTAAGGAGTTTTTAGGTCGTGGTTCTATACTCAGTGATGCCGTTGGAGTTGATGGACTCACTTATCTTCCAAGCCTTCCGCTGTTATCGTTATTAGATGGCCTTAAGCCATATTTATTGTAATAAGTTCTCTTTTGAGACACTCAATGTAATAACTGTGTGATTGCTACTCTGTTATAAATCCTCCGAGTACTGTGTGGTGTCAGCATTACTGATCCAGCGATGACACCAGAGCACAGAGATCAGACTGTTTGAGGTCTGGTCGCTACAGAGATGGTATCAGAGCACACGCTAACTGTAGGACACGACCACTAAGCAAAAGACCTAGATCACTATTCACTCTCTTCTCTTCTGACTTCTCATCTTATCTACTCTTTAGGATGGCGGATGCAAGGAACAAGTTCACACAACCGGATGAAGATACACCCTTTGGACGACACTTGAAGGAAGTCACTAGATACCTGAACATAGGAGTACCAAGCTTCACGGGAACCTACAATGCCACTTTACCTGAAGAAGAGCGCTGGATAATTCAAGTTCAAGTTCCAGGAAGGACATTCATGCCAGTCACTGAGCCCATAGAGTTTTCTTTTGATGCACCAACTTGGAGTCTAGGAAAGAGCATGGCAGCTCACATCGCCATGGGACGCATTGAAGAAGTCTACCGCAAGGATCTCAAAGTTACTATCTACCAGATTTGTGGGCGCCGAGATGAACACTGGGAGATGATCAGCACCAGGAAGGATAGATCAATTGCAGCTTTTATCCAGGAGTTAAACCAGCACATTCGACGACAGGAGAACCAGATGTGCGCCGACATGATAGATCTGAAGAAGGCTAAGACTAGAATCAAGGAACTGGAGGAAGAACTCAAGGCTACACGTGAAGATTATGAAGAGGAAATTGAAGTATTGGTGGAGAAGAATGACGACCTAATCAAGAAGATTGGAATATTTATGGGAGGCCCTACGCCAGTAGATGAAGACGAAGAACCCAAGGAGATTAGCCCGGAAGACTACATCATCATCGACGGCACCGACTCGGAACCAGATAGTAGCGACGATGACTATGTTGATGAAGCTGGAGCAGATATCATGGAGTCTGCAACCGAAGAATATTTCTAGTAGACCACCTCATCAGTAGTAGTAGTCCACCATGTAAATATAGTAGTCCGAGCACTTTTGCGATAGATAGATCGATTGCATGCCCTTGTTTGATTGAATGAAGTGAATTGTTTGTTTTGCCTCATGTGCATATGGGTAGTGTTTTCTCTTTAGACCCCCTCTATTCTTATATCTCATCTTTTCTAAACCCTCAGATGCCTCCGAGACGTGACCCCGGATTTGCCTTCCCACCGGAGCTCATCCAGTTGATCCAGTAGCAGAACACGTTGATGCAGTTGCTAGTCCAAAATCAGAATCAAGGGAACAACAACAACAACCCACCACCACCACCACCACCTGTTGACCACTTAGCCCGTTTTCTTAGGCTAAATTTGCCGGTGTTTTCCAGTAGCACCGAGCCGATAGTAGCAGATGATTGGCTCCGCAAGACAGCTAGGGAGTTGACCACAGCAGGATGCACAGATGCGGAGAAGGTGAAGTTTGCCGCACATCAGCTAGAAGGACCCGCAGCATCATGGTGGGAGAATTTCACAGCCACTTTCCCTGTCGACACTGTCACATGGGACCAGTTTCAGCAGGCTTTTCGTACTGCCCATGTTTCAGCAGGAGCTATGGCCATGAAGAAGCGTGAGTTTCGTAACTGGCGCCAAGGAGGACGGACAGTTGGCTAGTATGTGGAGGAATTTAGTAAGTTAGCACGTTATGCCCCAGATGACGTCGCTACGGATGCAGCTAAGCAAGAGAAGTTTCTGGAAGGACTGAATGATGAGTTGAGCATGCAGTTGATGGTAGCCACCTTCAACAACTACCAGGAGTTGGTAGATCATGCTCTTATGATTGAAGGGAAGCAACAGCAAATTGAGAATCGCAAGAGGAAATATGGACAAGGAAAGTACAATTCAGGAGCTCAGCAGAAGCCACGTTTTACCCCTAGACCAAGAGGACATTTTCAGCATACCCATGGAGGAGGTAGCTCGCACAATCACAATGGCACCAAGAATAGTAATGGCAATGGAGGAAGCAACAGCCAGAACCGCCCCAACCCCTCAACCCCAGCCAAGAAGGACCTAAGCCAAGTCACTTGTTTTAAGTGTTCGAAGACAGGACATTATGCCAATGAATGTCCTGAATTACAAAATGGAATTAGCAATGGAAGTTCTGGGAAGAAGCCGAACCCTTTCAACAGGGGACAGGTGAACCACGTTAGCATGGAGGAGGTTGAAGCTCAGCCCGATTCAGTAATAGGTAAGTTTTTGGTTAAGTCATTTACTGCACTCGTTCTTTTTGATACTGGTGCATCGCATTCATACATCTCGAGGGGATTTGTGGATAAGTATAACCTACCAACCCAAGCCCTTAGGTCACCCATGTTAGTAACCTCGCCCGGAGCAGAGTATGTGGCTAGTCTATGGTGTGATCGGTTACCATTAAGGATTGGTAACTATGTTTTTCCCTCAGACCTAATAGTATTGGAATCTCAAGGATTGGATGTGATATTAGGCATGGATTGGTTATCAAAGTATGAAGGGAATATTAAGTGTGCTAGTAAGTCAATTTTTCTTACTACCCCAGAAGGGAGAAGGATCAAGTATGTATCCCGGCATGTGCCAAAGAGGACTTAAGTAAATTGCCTAACAGGAGTTGTGCAGGAGGAAGTACCAGTGGTAAGATTTCCCTGATGTATTTCCAGAAGAGTTGCCAGGCATGCCACGGGATAGAGATATTGAGTTTTTGATTGAGCTATTGCCAGGCACAGGGCCAATATCAAAGAGACCATATAGGATGCCAGCAAAGGATTTGGTGGAAATTAAGAAGCAGATTAAGGAGTTACTGGATAAGGGATATATTCGCCCAAGTTCTTCACCTTGGGGATCTCTAGTACTTCTAGTGGAGAAGAAGGATGCATCGTTAAGGATGGTTGTTGATTATCGAGGATTGAATGAAGTAACGATCAAGAACAAGTACCCACTACCAATGATCAACGATCTGTTTGATCGATTGCAAGGATCTAAGGTATTTTCCAAGATCGATCTGCGATCAGGATACCACCAGTTGAATATTCGAGAACAGGATATTCCGAAGACAGCTTTTACTACCAGATATGGGCTATATGAGTACACCGTTATGTTATTTGGTCTGACTAACGCACCTGCCTATTTTATGAACATGATGAACAAAGGTTTATGGAGTTTTTGGATAAGTTCGTCGTAGTGTTCATTGATGATATCCTGGTTTACTCGAAGAATGAAGAGGTGCATAAGGAGCATTTGC
Organism: Triticum urartu; assembly: GCF_003073215.2. NCBI lineage: Eukaryota > Viridiplantae > Streptophyta > Magnoliopsida > Poales > Poaceae > Triticum > Triticum urartu. The sequence continues at coordinate 3,001 of NW_024113220.1, read as the reverse complement.
GTTTGGTACTTGGAAAGCTCAGAGAACATCAATTAGATGCCAAGTTCAGCAAATGTGAGTTTTGGTTGAAGGAAGTAGGATTCCTCGGAAATGTTATATCTGGAGAAGGTATAGCAGTAGATCCCGCTAAAGTTGAAACCGTGACCAAGTGGGAAGCCCCAACAACAGTTGGAGAGATCCGGAGTTTTCTTGGACTCGCAGGATACTACCGGAGATTTATTGAGAATGTCTCAAAGATTGCGAAGCCTATGACTGAGTTATTAAAGAAGGATACCAAGTTCACATGGACAGAGGAATGTGAGGCTAGTTTCCAGGAGTTGAAGAAATGTTTGGTTACCTCACCAGTGTTGATTTTGCCAGACCAGACCAAGGATTATGAGGTGTATTGCGACGCTTCACATCGAGGACTTGGAGCAGTGCTTATGCAGGAAGGAAGAGTTGTTTCATACGCCTCAAGACAACTGAAGCCCCATAAGTTGAATTATGCTACGCGTGATTTGGAGTTAGTAGCCGTAGTGCATGCATTGAAAACATGGAGACATTTCCTCATTGGAAATCATTGTGAGGTGTACACGGATCATAAGAGTTTGAAGTACACACAGAAGGAGTTAAATCTCAGACAAAGGAGATGGTTGGAGCTTATCAAGGATTATGATATGAAATTGCATTATCACCCCGGAAAGGCTAATGTAGTAGCTGACGCATTAAGCCGTAAGAGCCATGTCAATACGTTAATGATGGGAGAAATACCCAAGGAGTTAGCAGAAAATCTTCATAAACTATGTTTGGAAATAGTTCCGAGGGGCCATGTAGCAGCATTGGAGATTCAGTTAACCTTGATGGATAGAATCAGAGAAGCTCAGAAAGCTGACAAAGAGATTGCCGCTATAAAGGAGAAACTGAGCAAAGGAAAAGCTAAAGGATTTCGTGAGGATGAGCACGACACCTTATGGTTTGAAGATCGCGTTTATGTGCCCAATGACCCAGAGATCAGGAAGTTGATTTTGCAAGAGGCACACGACTCACCGTATTCGATTCACCCAGGAAATACCAAGATGTATCTGGATTTGAAGGATATTTTCTGGTGGACCGGAATGAAGAAGGATATAGCGGAGTATGTAGCAGTTTGTGATGTATGCCAGAGAGTAAAGGCAGAGCATCAGAAGCCAGCAGGATTGTTACAACCATTGCCGATACCCGAATGGAAGTGGGATAAGCTAGGCATGGATTTTATCACGGGATTGCCCAGGACTCGTTCAGGCTATGACTCAATTTGGGTTGTAGTTGATCGATTGACGAAAGTAGCTCATTTCATCCCACTAAAGACCACTTACACTAGTGCTAAGTTGGCAAGGATATACATGAACAGGATCGTATGTCTGCATGGAGTTCCAAGGAGTATCGTATCAGATAGAGGAACCCAGTTTACCTCAAATTTCTGGAAGCAGTTGCATGAAACTTTTGGTACCAGGCTAGAACTCAGCACAACTTTTCATCCACAGACAGATGGACAGACCGAGAGAGTCAATCAGATTTTGGAGGATATGCTGAGAGCTTATGCACTAGATTATGGATCTAGTTGGGACGATAATTTGCCATATGCAGAGTTCTCTTACAACAACAGTTACCAAGCCAGTTTAAAAATGGCCCCTTTCGAAGCCTTGTATGGAAGGAGGTGCAGGACACCGTTGTCGTGGGACGAAGTTGGAGACCGTCAGTTGTTTGGACCTGACTTGTTTAAGAGTCTGAACGGAAGGTGAAGTTGATTCGCGATAGGCTCAAGGTAGCCCAGTCCAGACAGAAAAGTTATGCAGATTCTAAACGCAAGGCGACAGTTTACGAAGTCAGAGATAGAGCTTATCTTCGAGTATCTCCACTTCGAGGAACAAAGCGTTTTGGAGTTAAAGGGAAGTTAGCGCCACGATTTGTAGGACCATATCGAGTTTTGGAGCGTATGGGAGAAGTGGCCTACAAGTTGGAATTGCCCGAAGGATTGTCAGGAGTTCATGATGTGTTCCACATTTCTCAGTTGAAGAAGTGTCACGTGGAGATGGCTGACATACCGTTGAGAGATACAGTGCCTTTGGAAACTATTCAGTTGGATAACGATTTGACCTACGAGGAGAAGCCAGTCAAGATTCTCGAGTTTGCCAACCGAGTTACTCGCAGCAAGGTTATCAAGTTTTGCAAAGTTCAGTGGAGCCACCACTCAGAGGATGAAGCCACCTGGGAGCGAGAGGAAGATTTGTTCAAGGACCACCCTCACCTATTTTCTAGCCAACCCGAATCTCGAGGGAGAGATTCATCTTAAGGGGGGTAGGTTTGTAACATCCCAAATTTTCAATTTGGAATGTTATACATTAGATCATCAATGCATATCATATTTTATTTGCATTCTGGTTGATCCTAGAAATTCTACGCAACTCAATGACCCACGGAGAGAGTTGGGGATTTCGTTATTTTCATATTTGAGTTTTCTCAAATTTTGAGAATAGGATCATTTGATTTTATTTATTTTATCATCAATTATTTCTATTACAAAACTATGAGAGAGGGAATAAAATGACTTTCCCAAAATAAAGAAATATTGAGGATTTAATAATAAAATCAAATAGGATTTTTTTCGGAGTTTTTCGGTGTTTTATTTGAATTTAGGAAAAATGTGCGTTTTTCAAAATCGCATTTAGGCCCCAAATAAATGTTCACCTTGTGAGACTTGATTTTAGAAGCCCGTGAAAATTTATTTCGGAATTTTTGGAGTCCGTTTATTATTTATTTTTTTATTCCGAGCGGAATTATTAAAAAAACGCGCCGCGCGCCGACTAGGCCAAGGCCCAGCCGACGGCCCACCCCGCCGCCTGCCGTCTCCCTCCAGGAGACTGGAGCCGCCGCCGCCCGAGTCCGGCTCGGAGCCGCCCCGCCGTGCCCCTTCCCCAAGGCAGCACACCCCCTCCTTAAATACCGGACCCCCCGCCGCCCTCACCTCACCCCACCCCGCCCG
>NW_024113219.1:0-9544 GCF_003073215.2 Triticum urartu | reverse complement strand
TTTAAATAACAGATTTTGACCAAAACTTTGACTGAGCTTAACTTTTTAAATACAACTCCAAATGAGTTGACTCTTTTTCCTACATCCCTCAAATTCTGTCTAGTTTATTTTGAGATTTATTTGAAAATTTTCCAAACAACTTTTTTGTATTGTTTTTGAAATATGTGTTATTTGCATATTTTTGAAAATAGGATTTTGGAAGAGAAGGAAGCTTTCAAAAGATTTGGAGTGCACCCTGCCCTTCCACACCATGAAGGCAAGCATTCTGAACCCCGGCATAATATTTTTGGTGTGTTAGTTGACTTGTTTATAACACCATCTCATTTCGGAGAACTCGTTATTTTATGTGGCGCTGTGATCATTTGCATGAAGGCATATTAGTGATTTCCTTGCTGTTGGAAATGAATATACTTGTGATGGTAATCATCCTCATGTGCCTTGCATGCATGCCGGAAAGGAATCCGGGAAAGCCTCTGCCTCGGGTAGGAGTGAGCTTGTCGCCAGTCCCCATCGGGACGGTTATGTCCGGTATGGCATAGTAAGGTATAATGGGTGGTGATTTCGTCGGTTGAAATATATTTGATATACATGTCATGCAGGGAACTTATAAGCCTCCGGAGTCGGCCGTAGATCAGGTCTTGTTCTAGTAACCCCCATATTTGCCTCGTACTACCACTCGTCCCTGCCGCAGGTAGGGTACGGTTCAGTAAGTCGTCAACCCCTTTCCAGCACACAGCATACAGAGAGGCCATGGTGGAAGATGTCGGTTGTAGCCGGTAGGCATGCCACCTGGTCAGGGGGCATGGGTGTTTCCGGTTGGTACCAAGAGGGGAGGCCACCCCTTAGAGCGGGCGATATAAATTTGATCCCATGCTACGCGAGGTTGTAGCCTCCCCACTTAGAGTTTTGCTTAACAAGTGTCGTGGGTGATTCCAGACACCGATGAGTTAATTAAGCTGGTGTGTGCCAGTTAGGCGTGTTTTCAACTAAAAGGCCGTAGACGGAATTAGTCCCGATGGACTAAAGCAATCCGTTACTCGTGGGTAAAGAGTACCCCCTCTGCAGAGATTAAACCTATTCGAATAGCCGTGTCCATGGTTAAGGATTATAGTCTGGGATGGGTGAAGGGTTGGTCTTAGTGTCGGTCTTCGGAGGAGAGATTGTTAAACCAGAACTTGGACTGTGACTTGTGACTTGTGAAGATTATGATTATTATTATTATGGACTAACCCATTATATCATTGAGTATCCCTGGGACGGTTCTACCTCCTGGATATTCATTCTGATTATTTGTTTTATAAGCCCTTTATGTGGTGTCGCTGAGACGCCCGACTGTGGCATTGCTTGTTATTTATTTATTTTATAAGCCCTTTATCTGGTGTCGCTGAGATGCCCGACTGTGGCATTGCTTGTTATTTATTTATTTTATAAGCCCTTTATGTGGTGTCGCTGAGACGCCCGACTGTGGCATTGCTTGTTATTTATTTATTTTATAAGCCCTTTATCTGGTGTCGCTGAGATGCCCGACTGTGGCATTGCTTGTTATTTATTTATTTTATAAGCCCTTTATGTGGTGTCGCTGAGACGCCCGACTGTGGCATTGCTTGTTATTTATTTATTTTATAAGCCCTTTATCTGGTGTCGCTGAGATGCCCGACTGTGGCATTGCTTGTTATTTATTTATTTTATAAGCCCTTTATGTGGTGTCGCTGAGACGCCCGACTGTGGCATTGCTTGTTATTTATTTATTTATTTTATAAGCCCTTTATGTGGTGTCGCTAAGACGCCCGACTGTGGCATTGCTTGTTATTTATTTATTTTATAAGCCCTTTATGTGGTGTCGATGAGATGCCCGACTGTGGCATTGCTTGTTATTTATTTCTTTTATAAGCCCTTTATGTGGTGTCGCTGAGACGCCCGACTGTGGCATTGCTTGTTATTTATTTACTTTATAAGCCCTTTAGGTGGTGTCGTTCAGACGCCCGACTGCGGCATTTTATTCCCCACTCCATTATTGCTTATTCATGGATCATATAAACAACCTGCTTGCATGCATAAAAGATGTTTTATTTATGACTGACGATGTGATCATAGAATTTTTTCAGTTCATGATTATCAATTATATTATCCCAGTGTTCATAATGTTTGCGAGTACATTCAAAGTACTCACTGGCTTGTCCCTGGCTATTGTCTTGGCCTGATTTCTGCATGGAGAGGAGCGTTGCGGTGACAGCCCCGGAAACTAAGCAACGGTGATAGCAGCCTCACGAAGTAAGGAGTTGACCTGGTCAGCTGTTCCTGTGGGAAATGGAGTCCCATAGACACTGACGACTCAAAAACCGCTTCCGCCATCGACCACTAGAAACCCAATTGTTGTACTCACAGGCCAGAATGGTCTTGTACTACATATTTTGTATTTTTGCTTGGAATTTCTGTATCAAGTTGGTGCCTCATCAGCTAACAGTAACCCTGGGGCTGGTGAGCACGACGGCCATTTTTTGGAAATCAATGTCCAGAAAATCCGGTTGTGACAGACTTGGTATCAGAGCCAGGCTGACCATTGGCTAATCCTATCTTAGCCAGGTCAATAAACTTAGGTAGACCAACCCATCAAGCCATAACCGAACCAAGCTTCTCATACAAGATAGCCCCACAGTGACCCGACACCTTTTGGCAGTCGGTGCCCAACCTATCAACCTATGCCTGTCGATCACGCGCCAGTAACCGGCCCCTAAATAGTCCTTTCTCGCAAACGTGCGAAGGAAGACTCCGTCCCCTTTTCCTATAAAAAGGGGCACGCTAGCCCCAACATAGCACAGCACAGCCTCTACCCCAAACCAAGCTACAATGCCTGGCCCTGTCGTGCACAATGAGACCACAGCAACCAACCTTGGAGGCTTTGTGACCATACTCGCAAACCTCACCCATCGTGCCTATGCGTTAGAAGAGCCCCCAGAATATGTTGTGTACCAAGGACCCATGAGCGGTGAGAACCGTCAATTCTGGGCCACTGTACACATCTACGGTAGGGGTCTAGCACCCGAATGCCCCTACAGGTTCACCAGAAGAACGACTTCCTTTGAGCCACAAGCCATCCAACTAGCTGCTCGAGAAGCTATAGTTCATCTCCGGCACTTGTCGCCTAGAGTTAACTGTCGCTCGTTCCACTACTACCCCAGACGTGAGGGGTATGGTAGACCACCCCAAGTTGCCAACGGAGATCACGAGACAGATCCTACATTGTTGCACCTAGTGCGCTATGTAAGTGCACTAGAGGAACTGTGCGATCAAATCACTATTGATCTAATCGCAGCTCGTGGAGAGCTGGTTCGTCGAGCCCCGGCGAGAGAAGAGAACTAGCCCAACGCCGACAACCTAGTCGTGCTGTTTGGACACCCGATCGAGTCCCTGAGGCCTGCCCCAGCCATCGGCCAAGGTGCTGCGATAACCCTAGAAGTGCTTCGTCGCATATTGGGAGCACACTCCAACGGGGTTGTGGCCAACAATCCCCGAGATGGTCCTCATCGCTACCCCGAGCCTGCAGCCCCTCAACCCACTCCAGCTAATTCCGACGGCGAGACCCGTGGAGAAGCCTCAACATCCACAAGGCATGCCCGCTTGGATGTAAACGAGGTAGACTAAGTCACCCGAGTCGTATCGAGTCCGAGTGTACCCTCGCTTTGTAATCGTGTGGCCTTGTAATTAAATGCCGCCTGTTGTCGTGCCTCTGTTTTAATAGTAGCCTTGCCTGGATATGCCAGTATGCAGTATAAGATTTCTATCCCAGACACAGTTACCAAAAACCTCCCCGACAACCTCCACAGTAACACATGACTATAGTGAATTGTGTGAATCTGTGGCTTGACCCCGACCCTTGGAACAGAGCTAAAAATTTTCTTTACCATTCACCACGGTAAAAATGACACAGCTCCGGTGCTATAAAAAGGCCACCGCATGACCTTGCCAAGCACCTCTCACCTTGTGCACTACCCTCACAACCATTTCTTGCCATGTCGACCCCCAGCATTTACCTGAGAACCCCAGATGCAACCCAGGGTAGTTTTGTCAACATATTGTGGGATTTTACCTGCAGTACCATGGGCGCTACCCAGCCACCCCAGTACGAGTTGTTCAAATCGAGAATCACCCCTTCCACCTCGAGATATTGGGCAACAGTACACATCCCTCCCCGTAAACTCAAACCAAGATCGAACGGAGGTCTCCTTCGTGGGGAAATCTATGCTAACCCCACATATGGCCATAGAAGCTGTTGCATATGAAGCGCTTGCTCGCCTTCGATTCGCGGTACCCTATGCCAGCGAACGAGGGTATTATTACTTCCCGAGCCGTGCAACACCCGGAGGAGTGACATCTTTTCCCGGTGGACGAATTGAGAGAGACCCAGTCCTGGCTAACCTTGTCCAGTACGTCATCGCTCAAGAGCGTTTAACCCAACGTGTGATGGGTTATCTCCAGAGCCTCGCAGATTTAAATCCTCAGATCGCCATCGGCAGAGAAGTAAGGCCCGACTAGGAGAGACACGTGCATCGACTGGTCAATCCACTTCCCCCGATAGAAGAGGAGTGTATCCCAGTACCAGAGACGTTTTCTAGGGACGCCGTCCAGTTACCGTTTCCATTTTAGATGTCGCTGCGGTGTTCATTATTGCAACATTTATTTATGTGTGTGACTTATGCGTGATACCCTGAGTTTTTACGACGAGTCAATTATTTGGCTTCTACTAATGTGTGTAGTTTTTGTTGTGGTTTATGCTCCTTTAAATTAACTGTTTTTCCCTCGCAAAATCCTGGAGTGAGATTTCTTTTCCCTGAGTTGCTACATCTGCACCTTCTCACGAGGTGGATTAATTAATTTCACATAGCACCATGGCAGCAGACTCACAACCATAATCATTCGAACACATACACTGTTTGCCAAACTTTGCAACGGTGTTACATCCAGCTAATCACCCCCTAACAACAGTTAGCACCCAGCACAACCCATCTACTCCTCGTGATCACCACCACCGCGGAGAGCTAACACCCGAGCAGCAGCGTCGCGACGATCGTCGAGGATCATCGCGCACAGGAGCACGGAGAGCCCCAGAAGTGTCGCCAGCCCTCCGCATATCAGGATCGCAAACCAGTCCGGCATCGCCTCCGCCATTAAAGCCTAACCCGAGCTTTGTAAGCAATAATGGAGGAAGAAGGAGGAGGAGAAGTGAGGCCAGGTGTGAGGAAGAAGAGAGGAGCACCCCGGCCGTTTTATAGCTCGAGCTCGGTGTACGGTGGGCGAAGTCCACCAATGCCGCTCGTCGCCGATCGCCGGTGTTCGGAGACGAATCCGCGAGCAGTGCCGACAGCGCGCTGGCCCGCGAGGTGAGTGCATGCTGCATGGCAGCTAGCACGCCGTGCACTACCGCGGTACGGCCTAGATGCCCTACGCGCTAGGCGTCGCCGGTGGAGAAAGCGTGGGAAAGCGCGCGGGAGAGAGGAAGAAGAGAGAACCAGAGGGAGAAGAAGAGGCTGACAGTGGGCCCCGGATCCACCTGTCGGCCAGAGAGAGCACTGTGCTCTCGGGTACGACCAGCATATATTTAAATTTAGAAGTTATTCTAAATTTATATCCAGCGTAGAAATCTCACGTTTTTGTCCCGAACCGTAGTTTTTTTCCACTCAGCACCAGTATTCACACTGTGGTTTTTCACCACTTATTGCCCCCTCACTGTAGCCAAATTTTTATTGCGTATAGTTTTTCTTAAAACAACGTTGAACAAATCTCGAGGACGAGATTTTTCTTAAGGGGGGTGGTGTTGTGACACCCCAAAATTTTTTTTGGCCTTGTCTTATTAAATTAAAATTTTTGCCAGGAATTAAAACTTTGATTTTTTGGACTCCCTTTTGATTTTTTGAAACATTTCCTTTCTTATTATCATGGAGTAGTTCCCTAAAGTGAAAACCTTTAAAATATGTTATTGGACTTGTTTAACCTCTCAAGAAAAACTTTTCTTTTATCAGTATAACTAATTACATAATCAATTTGCTTGATCTTTATTTTCATGAAAAATGGTTTTTCAAGGTTATATGGCCATATTTGAACTACAACCATTTGATAAATTAACAAAAAGTTCCAACCAAAAATTTGGAGTTGTCATGTGATATTTTTAAATCACTTTTATACAAAAATATCTTTAATTCATGTAATATTTTGAGCTCTGCATCAATTTTTCTTCTCTGGTCCAGAGTGCAATTTTGCACTACAACCCATTTAAATATTTCTTTCTGGCCTCCACCAAAATTATGGGATGTTGGTAGTAGCATATGATTCAACTTTATGCAAAAACCCAGTGATGTTATTTGAAAAATTTGATTGAATCAACCTCATTTTCATTCTGGTCCAGCCTTGTGATTTCTACTACAACCCTATTTACTTTTGCTCCAGTGACCTTGTGCCTTCTCCTACTTGTAGTCAACCCTACAAGACCCTTAAGTCCAGGAGCATGCACCCATTTGAATATTTTTGGCTCATGAAATAATGCCATTTATCTCCTGTCCAGAATTGTAGTTTTGCAAAACTTGCACTAACAAGTTTGTGCTTTTCACAAACTAACCTCACCACCCTCTTATTCATCTAAAGAGACCCCACTCTGGAAGTTTTGGCCACTCCAAGAAATGCCTAGGTGCCTGTGGCATTTTCTCAAACACCTAGAGTGCATGAACAGCTTTGACATGAATTTTGACATTGCACTGTGAACTTGCACCTCTGATCAAACTAACATGTCCACTAAGCCTCTAGATGACTTTAACCTAGGTCTGTTAAACCCCAACCTCACCCGAGACCTCTAGCATGCCCTGGCATTTTGTCGAGCACATTCCGTGCGTGCTCTGGGCGTGAGCAGAGCACGCGTTTTGCACGTGCCGCGACCGAGCCGCCGCGTCGCGCCCCTGGGTTTGGCCCGATCTGCAGAGCCGCGCCACGCGCTCCCCTTCTCACCGCAACGCGCCAAGAGCCCCTCGCCACGGCTCCGGCAAGCCAGGAGCTAGCCGCCACGGCCGCCGACAACCCCTGCTCAGTTCAACGCCACCCAAGCCTCACCCGCTCGCCACCTGGCCCCTGGAACAGCGCGAGCTCATCCACAAGCGTGTCCACTAGCGCTCGTCGCCGCCACGACGCCCTAGCTACAGAATGGCGGTCGCCGGTGACCTTATCCGCGGCCACCGTCGGAACCGACCCCGATCGCCTATTTAAGGAGCCCCGAGCTCGTCTCCGCACACAGGCTGTCCCAAGCCATCTCCCTAGGACCCCCATTGGCAGCCAATCGACCCGGGGAGGTCTCCTTCCCCATCTCCGGCAACCGCAGCCGCCGCCACTGCCCCGGCCATTCCGGCACCACCAGGGCCTCCCCCTCTCCGTTCTCTTCTCCAGGAACTTTCTCTTCCTCCCGTGAGCCCATCCCCCTACTTGATTTTGATCGGGAACCACCGTAGCCCCAAAACCACTCTGCTCCCGAAGCCCCCTCCGCCGCGAAGCTCACCGCCGATGACTCTTTCCACCCCCGTCTACCCAGTGACCACCGGAAGGACCGCCTCGGTCTCGCGGATCCATCCAGACCCTCTGGATCCTGCGGGGAACTGCCGTTCGCCGGCGACGATCGCCGTTGCCTCGCCTCCATTCGGGCAGAGGAAGAGGAGGGAGGGATAGACCAGTCAAACCTGACCAGTGGGCCAGGCGGGCCCACTGTCAGTGACTCGCGCGCCGTCCACGTTGGAGTAAGTGGAAGCGTATACCCAAAATACGCCTTCGACGTGTACGTATATTCGAAACGTTTTTCTTTTTCTGTTTTAATTTTAAATAACAGATTTTGACCAAAACTTTGACTGAGCTTAACTTTTTAAATACAACTCCAAATGAGTTGACTCTTTTTCCTACATCCCTCAAATTCTGTCTAGTTTATTTTGAGATTTATTTGAAAATTTTCCAAACAACTTTTTTGTACTGTTTTTGAAATATGTGTTATTTGCATATTTTTGAAAATAGGATTTTGGAAGAGAAGGAAGCTTTCAAAAGATTTGGAGTGCACCCTGCCCTTCCACACCATGAAGGCAAGCATTCTGAACCCCGGCATAATATTTTTGGTGTGTTAGTTGACTCGTTTATAACACCATCTCATTTCTGAGAACTCATTATTTTATGTGGCGATGTGATCATTTGCATGTAGGCATATTTGTGATTTCCTTGCTGTTGGAAATGAATATACTTGTGATGGTAATCATCCTCATGTGTCTTGCATGCATGCCGGAAAGGAATCCGGGAATACCTCTGCCTTGGGTAGGAGTGAGCTTGTCGCCGGACCCCGTCGGGACGATTATGTCCGGTATGGCATAGTAAGGTATAATGGGTGGTGATTTCGTCGGTTGAAATATATTTGATATACATGTCATGCAGGGAACTTATAAGCCTCCGGAGTCGGCCGTAGATCGAGTCTTGTTCCAGTAACCCCCATATTTGCCTCGTACTACCACTCGTCCCTACCGCAGGTACGGTACGGTGCAGTAAGTCATCAACCCCTTTCCAGCACACACCGTACAGAGAGGCCATGGTGGAAGATGTCGGTTGTAGCCGGTAGGCATGCCACCTGGTCAGGGGGCATGGGTGTTTCCGGTTGGGACCGAGAGGGGAGGCCACCCCTTAGAGCGCGCGATATAAATTTGATCCCATGCTACGCGAGGTTGTAGCCTCCCCACTTAGAGTTTTGCTTAACAAGTGTCGTGGGTGATTCCAGACACTGATGAGTTAAGCTAGTGTGTGCAAGTTAGGCGTGTTTTCAACTAAAAGGCCGTAGACGGAATTAGTCCCGATGGACTAAAGGAATCCGTTACTCGTGGGTAAAGAGTACCCCCTCTGTAGAGATTAAACCTATTCGAATAGCCGTGTCCATGGTTAAGGATTACAGTCTGGGATGGGTGCAGGGTTGGTATTAGTGTCGGTCTTCGGAGGAGAGATTGTTAAACCAGAACTTGGACTGTGACTTGTGACTTGTGAAGATTATGATTATTATTATTATGGACTAACCCATTATATCATTGAGTATCCCTGGGATGGTTCTACCTCCTGGATATTCGTTGTGATTATTTGTTTTATAAGCCCTTTAGGTGCTGTCGTTTAGACGCCCGACTGCGGCATTTTATTCCCCACTCCATTATTGCTTATTCATGTTGCATATAAACAACCTGCTTGCATGCATAAAAGATGTTTTATTTATGACTGACGATGTGATCATAGAATTTTTTCAGTGCATGATTATCAATTATATTATCCCAGTGTTCATAATGTTTGCGAGTACATTCAAAGTACTCACTGGCTTGTCCCTGGCTATTGTCTTGGCCAGATTTCTGCATGGAGAGGAGCGTTCTGGTGACAGCCCCGGAAACTAAGCAACGGTGATAGCAGCCTTGCGAAGATAGGAGCTGTTCCAGACACTGACGACTCACAAACCGCTTCCGCCATCGACCACTAGAAACCCAATTGTTGTACTCACAGGCCA
>NW_024113218.1:0-40272 GCF_003073215.2 Triticum urartu | reverse complement strand
ATTAAGCCAATCAGAGTAAGAATGTAGCTTTGTATCCTAGCTGTGTACATCTTCTCTAAAAGTAATAATAAAGGCTACCATGTTCATTCAAGAATAAAAAATCCCATGTCAGGATAATCTTTCAGTAGAAAAGCTTGGTGCATTTCCTTTAGACACACTAAAAACCGACCACTGTTATGAACTTCAGAGATGAACACTTGATTCATAATTTGGTTTGCCATAAACTATAAACCAAAAGATTTAGACATTAAAGCAGCAGTGGGTAAGCATATGCTGGGTTCTAATAGGAGAGAAGTGCTTAGGAAAGAAAAAAATCGTAGCCATATTCAGATTCTTCCATGACTGTTAAATTTGAAGGAATAACTTACTGTATCAAAGAATATAATTTCATACAGAAGATATATCATGTGGAAACAGAAATGTATGAGTATGGCAGGTGGGAACCATAGATCACAAGAAACAAACATTAGTTTAGTTGCACTCATATCATCAAGGGCATTGAGAGGTAACCTAACCTTGGAGATTGCATTTTGCTTCACCCAGTCCTTATGACTTTTCAATCAACCTTCCACAACTCTTCTGCATGTGCCGCCTGCAAACCGAGGAGAAGACAATGTTGGGTGGCCATGTGTTAGAGTGAAGGCGGATTAGGGAGAAGCATTGATATGAAGAAAGCTCGTGAAACACAAACCTGATTGCCATTGTATCTCATGAAAATATACCTCTGATGAAAACAAATATTTGACATCGTTGTACCTGCCTCTCAAACAAAATATGATATGTTCTAATGAAAACGAAAGAAGATGATATGCATACCCCACAGAGGAAAATCATCTTGATTGTAGAAAAAATAGGGGGGCAACGTATTCATCAAAATGATGCAGTACGAATTAAGCCTATAAGATGAACTGAGTCTGGAACTCTGGATCCACCATTACCGAGAGATCCATCCATCCCCATGACCCGAGTCATAGACCAGTACTTCTCTCCTTCCGCTCCTCTTTTGCCTGGATCCAAGCCGCCAAAAAGGGATCTTGCCAAGGCGGCGGCGGCGTTTACCCGGATGGACCCGAGTTGGGATGTCTTGCACTGTGAGTCAGGGAGTCTGTAGGAAGTGGCGGCGGCTACGGGGGCGCAACAATGCAATCCTCATCTCCACGTCGTCACATCCACGACATCCTCAATGCATGGAGAGGCAGCCCCATCGGGCGTGTAGGAGCCGACGGCCAGGCACGGAGGCATCGTCCTCCGCAGGTGGTGTGGTGATCCGATCATGGGCGGCGGCATAGAGGGCGCTAGGCATATCCATGAGGCGCTGGCGGCGGTCGATGTGGCGACCCCGTGTCCCGATCAGGCGCCCACGGCCGAGGCCGAGGGTCCCTTCTTGTCGGCCATGGATGCCATGGCGTTCATGGCCCATGGCACACGAGCTCCACGCCCGAGCAACTGCGATGGGAGATGGCGGCGGCATGCGGGAGGGGTGCACCGTGCGAGCGGAATGGCGGCAGCGGCGTACGAGCGGAATGGCGGCGGGGCGGAGGATTCGGCGGCGGTGGTGGCAACGATCGATGGGAGTGGGCAAGGAAGGATGGGGATCGATGGAGTTTTCTCGCGGCGGCGGTGGAAACGATAGATGGGATCGATGGGAGTGGGCAACGAAGGATGGGGTCGATGGATTTTTTTTTTGTTGGGTGTGGGTGTTTTTGAGTGGCTGCGTGGGATGGGGTGGGGGAGGTGACGAACGAAGTGTGGTCCGTCTGTTGTACGCTTTTTTGTATGCCCAAATTAGCAAACGATGTTAAATTATGCAATGACGTATCCAGGGAAATTCCCATCAAAATTTGAATTATCAAACTCATCCCATGCGTGTAAAGCAGAAGAATCGTTTGCGATGCACACAATTGTTCAAAGTGAATGGTTCGGCGGCACCGCGCGCGTTCAAAGTGAATGTGCCCATGCCTTGAGACCAAAATTTGAATTATCAAACTCATCCCATGCGCGTAAAGCAGAAGACGTTTGCGATGCACACAATCGTTCAAAGTGAATGGTTCGGCGGCACCGCGCGCAAAGTTTCCCTCCACATTTCAAAAAATTTGGCCTACCGCCGAATATCTACCCCGCCCCCCTTCCCCACGCCCTTTTCTCCCCGACCACAAGTCACATTTCCCATGTTTCCTCCTTCCTTCCTTGCTAAGCTATTGTCGCTTCCTCGCTCTCGCCGTCTCGCATCCTACCGCTGGGGTCGCCATGGTGATACGTCCATTTTGCATCATGCTTTTATATTGATATTTATTGCATTATGGGCTATTATTACACGTTATGTCACAATACTTATGCATATTATCTCTTATTTTACAAGGTTTACATAAGGAGGGAGAATGCCGGCAGCTGGAATTCTGGACTGGAAAGGAGCAAATATTAAAGACCTATTCTGCACAACTCCAAAAGTCCTGAAACTCCATGGAAGTTATTTTTGGAAATAATAAAAAATACTGAGTGAAGAAAATACCAAAGGGGGCCCACACCCTGGCCACGAGGGTGGGGGGCGCGCCCTACCCCCTGGGCGCGCCCCCTGCCTCGTGGGCCCCCTATTGGCCCTCCGGTGCCCATCTTCTGCTATATGAAGTCTTTTGTCCCAAGAAAAATCATAAGCAAGCTTTCGGAACGAGACTCCGCCGCCACGAGGCGGAACCTTGGCGGAACCAATCTAGGGCTCTGGCGGAGCTGTTCTGCCGGGGACACTTCCCTCCGGGAGGGGGAAATCATCGCCATCGTCATCACCAACGCTCCTCTCATCGAGAGGGGACCAATCTCCATCAACATCTTCACCAGCACCATCTCCTCTCAAACCCTAGTTCATCTCTTGTATCCAATTCTTGTCTCTAAGTCTGAGATTGGTACCTGTAGGTTGCTAGTAGTGTTGATTACTCCTTATAGTTGATGCTAGTTGGTTTATTTGGTGCAAGATCATATGTTCAGATCCTTTATGCATATTAATACCCCTTTGATTATGAACATGAATATGATTTGTGAGTAGTTACGTTTGTTCCTGAGGACACGGGAGAAGTCTTGCTATTAGTAGTCATGTGAATTTGGTATTCGTTCGATATTTTGATGAGATGTATGGTGTCTCTCCTCTAGTGGTGTCATGTGAACGTCGACTACATGACACTTCACCATTGTTTGGGCCTAGAGGAAGGCATTGGGGAGTAATAAGTAGATGATGGATTGTTAGAGTGACAGAAGCTTGAACCCTAGTTTATGCGTTGCTTCGTAAAGGGGCTGATTTGGATCCATATGTTTATGGTTAGGTTTACCTTAATACTTCTTTCATAGTTGCGGATGCTTGCAATAGGGATTAATCATAAGTGAGATTCTTGTCCAAGTAAGGACAGCACCCAAGCACCGGTCCACCCACATATCAAATTATCAAAGTACCGAACGCGAATCATATGAACGTGATGAAAACTAGCTTGACGATAATTCCCATGTGTCCTCGGGAGCGCTTTTCTCTATATAAGAGTTTGTCCAGGCTTCCTTTGCTACAAAAAGGATTGGGCCACCTTGCTGCACTTTATTTACTTTTGTTACTTGTTGCTCGTTACAAGTTATCTTATCACAAAACTATCTGTTACCTATAATTTCAGTGCTTGCAGAGAATACCTTACTGAAAACCGCTTATCATTTCCTTCTGCTCCTCGTTGGGTTCGACACTCTTGCTTATCGAAAAGACTACGATAGATCCCCTATACTTGTGGGTCATCAAGACTCTTTTCTGGAGCCGTTGCCGGTGAGTGAAGCACCTTTGGTAGGTGGAATTTGATAAGGAAAAATTTATATAGTGTGTTGAAATTTACTGTCACTTGTTACTATGGAAAGTAATCCTCTGAGGGGCTTGTTTGGGGTATCTTCACCCCGACCGGTAGAGCAAAGAGTTGCTCCTCAACCTACTGAACCTACTGAAAATGAAAATGTCTACTTTGAAATTCCTTCGGGTATGATAGAAAAACTGCTAGCTAATCCTTTTGCAGGAGATGGAACATTACATCCTGATGAGCACCTAATATATGTGGATAAAGTTTGTGAATTATTTAAGCTTGCAGGTATGCCCGATGATGTTATCAAGAAGAAGGTCTTCCCTTTATCTTTGAAGGGAGATGCATTGACATGGTATAGGCTATGTGATGATATGGGATCATGTAACTACAAATGATTGAAATTGGAATTTCATCAGAAGTTTTATCCTATGCATCTTGTTCATCATGATCGTAATTATATATATAATTTTTGGCCTCGAGAAGGAGAAAGCATCGCTCAAGCTTGGGGGAGGCTTAAGTCAATGTTATATTCATGCCCCAATCATGAGCTCTCAAGAGAAATGATTATTCAAAAAAATTATGCTCGGCTTTCTGACAACAATTGCACCATGCTCGACACTTCTTGTACTGGTTCTTTTATGATGAAGACTATTGAATTCAAATAGGATTTATTGGAAAGAATTGAACACGACTCTGAAGATTGGGACCTCGACGAAGGTAAAGAGCCTGGTATAACACCTAAGTTCGATTGTGTTAAGTCTTTTATGAATACCGATATTTTCCATAAATTTAGAACTAGATATGGACTTGACTCTGAGATAGTAGCTTCTTTCTGTGAATCTTTTGCTACTCATGTTGATCTCCCTAAGGAGAAGTGGTTTAAATATCATCCTCCCATAGAAGTAAAAGTAGCTGCACCTATTAAAGTTGAAGAAAAGACTATCACTTATAATGATCCTATTGTTCCTACTGCTTATGTTGAGAAACCACCTTTTCCTTTTAGGATAAAAGATCATGCAAAAGCTTCAACGGTGGTTCGTAAAAGCAATATTAGAACTTATACACCTCCTGAGCAAGTTAAAGTTGAACCTAATATTGCTATTGTCAAAGATCTCTTGGCTGATAATATTGATGGGCATGTTATTTATTTCTGTGATGAGACTGCTAGAATTGCTAAACCTTGTGCTAAAGATAAACATAGACCTGTGGTAGACATGCATGTTATTTCTGTTAAAATAGGAGATCATTGTTATCATGGCTTATGTGACATGGGTGCTAGTGCTAGTCCAATACCTATTGACTTATACGAAGAAATTAAGAATGAAATTTCACCTGTTGAGTTAAAAGACATTGATGTTACTATTAAACTTGCCAATAGAGATACTATATCACCAATGGAAATTGTTAGAGATGTTGAAGTCTTGTGTGGGAAAACTAAATATCCTGCTGATTTTCTTGTTCTTGGTTCTCCACAAGATAGCTTTTGTCCCATTATATTTGGTAGACCCTTCTTAAACACTGTTAATGCTAAGATAGACTGCGAAAAGGATGTTGTTACTATTGGTTTGGGTGATATGAATCATGATTTAATTTCTCTAAATTTCGTAGACAACACCGCGAAGAGGAATTGCCTAGTATGAAATTATTGGTTTTGCTTCTATTGCCGTATCTCCTAGTGATCCATTAGAACAATATTTGCTAGACCATGAAAATGATATGTTTATGAATGAAAGAAGGGAAATAGATGAAGTGTTCTTTAAACAAGGACCTATTCTGAAACACAATTTTCCTGTTGAAATCCTAGGGGATCCTCCTCCACCCAAAGGTGATCCCGTGTTTTAGCTTAAACCATTGCCTGATACTCTTAAATATTCTTATCTTGATGAAAAGAAGATATATCCTGTTATTATTAGTGCTAACCTTTCAGAGAAGGAGGAAGAGAAATTATTGAAAACTCTAAAGAAACACCGTGCTGCTATTGGATAAACTATTGATGATCTTAAGGGCATTAGTCCCACTCTATGCCAACACAAAATAAATTTTGAGAAAGATGCCAAACCAGTTATTAATCACCAACGACGGCTGAATCCTAAGATGAAAGAAGTGGTAAGAAAGGAAATATTAAAGATCCTTGAGGCAGGTATAATTTATCCCGTTGCTGATAGTCAGTGGGTAAGTCATGTCCATTGTGTTCCTAAGAAGGGAGGTATTACTGTCGTTCCTAATGATAAAGATGAATTGATTCCGCAAAGAATTATTACAGGTTACAGGATGGTAATTGATTTCCGCAAATTAAATAAGGCTACTAAAAAGGATCATTACCCCTTACCTTTTATTGATCAAATGCTAGAAAGATTATCCAAACATACACACTTTTGCTTTGTAGATGGTTATTCTGGTTTCTCTCAAGTACCTGTGTCAGCTAATGATCAAGCTAAGACCACATTTACTTGTCCTTTCGGTACTTTTGCTTATAGACGTATGCCTTTTGGTTTATGTAATGCACCTGCTACCTTTCAAAGATGCATGATGGCTATATTCTTTGACTTTTGTGAAAAGATTTGTGAGGTTTTCATGGACGATTTCTCCGTCTATGGATCCTCTTTTGATGATTGCTTGAGCAACCTTGATCGAGTTTTGCAGAGATGTGAAGAAACTAAACTTGTGTTGAATTGGGATAAGTGCCACTTTATGGTTAATGAAGGTATTGTCTTGGGGCATAAAATTTCTGAAAGAGGTATCAAAGTTGATAAATCTAAAGTTGATGCTATTGAAAAGATGTCGTGTCCCAAGGACATCAAAGGTATAAGAAGTTTCCTTGGTCATGCCAGGTTTTATAGGAGGTTCATTAAGGACTTCTCAAAAATTTCTCGGCCTCTGACTAATTTATTACAAAAAGACATACCATTTTTCTTTGATAATGATTGTGTAGAAGCATTTGAAATACTTAAGAAAGCATTGATCTCTGCACCCATTGTTCAGCCACCTGATTGGAATTTACCTTTTGAAATTATGTGTGATGCTAGTGATTATGCTGTAGGTGCTGTTCTAGGGCAAAGAGTTGATAAGAAATTAAATGTTACTCAATATGCTAGTGAAACTCTAGACAATGCACAAAGAAATTATGCTACTACTGAAAAAGAATTCTTAGCAGTTGTATTTGCTTGTGATAAGTTCAGACCATACATTGTTGATTCTAAAGTAACTATTCAAACTAATCATGCTGCTATTAAATATCTTATGGAAAAGAAAGATGCTAAACCTAGACTTATTAGATGGGTTCTCTTGCTACAAGAATTTGATTTGCATATTATTGATAGAAAGGGAGCTGAGAACCCCGTTGCAGACAACTTGTCTAGGTTAGAAAATGTTCTTAATGACCCACTACCTATTGATGATAGCTTTCCTGATGAACAATTAAATGTCATAAATGCTTCTCGTACTGCTCCATGGTATGCTGATTATGCTAATTACATTGTTTCTAAATTTGTACCACCTAGTTTCACATACCAACAAAAGAAAAAGTTTTTCTATGATTTGAGACATTACTTTTGGGATGACCCACATCTTTATAAAGAAGGAGTAGATGGTGTTATTAGACATTGTGTACCTGAGCATGAACAGGAACAGATCCTACGCAAGTGTCACTCCGAGGCTTATGGAGGGAACCACGCTGGAGATAGAACTGCACATAAGGTATTGCAATCCGGTTTTTATTGGCCTACTCTCTTCAAGGATGCCCATAAGTTTGTCTTATCTTGTGATGAATGTCAAAGAATTGATAATATTAGTAGACGTCAAGAAATGCCTATGAATTATTCACTTGTTATTGAACCATTTGATGTTTGGGGCTTTGATTATATGGGACCGTTTCCTGCCTCTAATGGATATACATATATTTTAGTTGCTGTTGATTATGTTACTAAGTGGGTAGAAGCTATTCCAACTAGTAGTGCTGATCATAAAACTTCTATTATAATGCTTAAAGAAGTTATTTTTCCGAGGTTTGGAGTCCCTAGATATTTAATGACCGATGTTGGTTCACACTTTATTCATGGTGCCTTCCGTAAAATGCTTGCTAAGTATGATGTTAATCATAGAATTGCATCTCCATATCATCCACAGTCTGGTGGTCAAGTAGAATTGAGCAATAGAGAGCTCAAATTAATTTTGCAAAAGACTGTTAACAGATCTAGAAAGAATTGGTGCAAGAAACTTGATGATGCATTATGGGCCTATTGAACTGCATATAAAAATCCCATGGGTATGTCTCCGTGTAAAATGGTTTATGGAAAAGCATGTCACTTACCTCTCGAACTAGAACATAAGGCATATTGGGCTATTAAATAGCTCAATTATGATTTCAAACTTGCCGGTGAGAAGAGGTTATTTGACATTAGCTCACTTGATGAATGGAGAACCCAAGCTTATGAGAATGCCAAGCTATTTAAAGAAAAAGTTAAAAGATGGCATGACAAAAGGATACAAAAGCGTGAGTTTAACATAGGTGATTATGTATTATTATACAACTCTCGTTTAAGATTTTTTGCACGAAAACTTCTCTCTAAATGGGAGGTTCCTTATGTTATCGAGGAGGTCTATCGTTCTGGTGCCATAAAAATCAACAACTTCAAAGGCACAAATCCGAAGGTGGTGAACGGTTAAAGAATCAAACATTATATCTCAGGTAACCCTATAAATGTTGAAACCAATGTTATTGAAACCATAACACCAGAGGAATACATAAGGGACACTTTCCAGAGCGTTTCAGACTCCGAAAAGGAATAGGTATGTGGTACGGTAAGTAAACCGACTCCAAAACAGTTCTAATGGCAATTTTCCTCCATTTTGGAATATTTAGAAAAATAGAAAAATAAGAAGCAGTCCGGTAAGGACACGAGGGCTCCACGAGGGTGGAGGGCGCGCCCTCCTACCTCGTGGGCACCTCGTGTGCTCTGCGGACTCCGTTTTCTTGCATGATACGTATTTTGGTTGGTAAAAATTCATTATATAATCTCCCGAAGGTCTTGACTCCTGTATCACGCAAATATCCTCTGTTTTCGTTTCAAGCTGTTTTCCTGAAAGATTTAGATCACCATGACATCTCCAAGCGCCCCCAAGGACAAGTTCTTTGAGAAGGTCATCAACCCCTACCTCGCGGAGGTGCTGCAACACCCTCAAACCATTGAGATACGTGATGGGTTGCTGCACATCCGCGATGTTGAGGGACCACGGAGGACCGGAAGCGTGGAGACGAGACTCGAAGCAATGGAGCAACAAGTTTTCAAGTGTCAGGGGATGGTGGAACACGGACTCAACGCCAACCATATGATGATCGTGGAGTTCACCAACAACCACAAGCTGGATGCCAAGAACATTGGGGAGACCATCTTGAAAATTCACGAGAAGATCGAGCACCTCCAAGCTCAAATCTATGACCTGCAAAACCAAAACTGTCAGTGTGAATATAGATTCAAGAGGATGAGTTTGGCTGCAGATTTGAGGATCCCGGAGACTCGATCATCCTTCTATGATGGCGAGCCTATGCCTTGGAAGATGGACGACAAGCCCACATCATCAACAACTCCACCACCCTCTTCACCGGCAAAGGAGACATAATCACATGGGTATGGGCACTCCCCTTGGCAACTGCCAAGCTTGAGGGAGGTGCCCCAGTATCGTATCACCATCACACTCCTATCTTTACCGTTTTTCTTAGTTCGATCCTTTTAGTAGTATCTTGATCTAGTAGAATAAAGTTTTTGGTGTGATCTAGTTTTGAGTTTTGCTTTATGATCCCTTTTATGTAATCGAGTCCGTGAGCTATATAATAAAGATTAGTGTTGAGTCAAGGGCTTGATTATTTTTCTATGATATTGGGGGAATAAAAGAAAAGAGAAAAATAATAAAAAGAAACAAAGAGATCATATTGATCTTATGGAGAGTAATGACTTCACATAGAAAAAGTATGATGATTAAAAATTGTTGAGAGTTGACAAACATAGCTTTGGTCATCGTTGCAATTAATAGGAAGTAATAAAGAAAGAGAGGTTTCACATATAAATATACTATCTTGGACATCTTTTATGATTGTGAGCACTCATTAAAATATGACATGCTAAAGAGTTGATGTTGGACAAGGAAGACAATGTAATGGGTTAGGTTTTCCTATATCTGAGATAAAGTATATTGTCATGGATCATCCAACATGTTGAGATTTTCTTTCCCCCTCATGCTAGCCAAATTCTTTGCACCAAGTAGAGATACTACTTGTGCTTCCAAATACCCTTAAACCCAGTTTTGCCATGAGAGTCCACCATATCTACCTATGGATTGAGTAAGATCCTTCAAGTAAGTGGTCATCAGTGCAAAGCAATAAAAATTGCTCTCTATATATGTATGATTGATTAGTGTGGAGGAAATAAGCTTTATACGATCTTGTGATGTGGAAGAAATAAAAGTGACGGACTGCATAATAAAGGTTCATATCACAAGTGGCAATATGAAGTGACGTTCTTTCGCATTAAGATTTTGTGCATCCAACCCTGAGAGCGCATGGCAACCTCTGCTTCCCTCTGCGAAGGGCCTATCTTTTACTTTTATCTTCTACCTTATGCAAGAGTCATGGTGATCTTCACCTGTCCTTTTTACTTTTTATCCTTTGGCAAGCACAGTGTGTTGGAAAGATCCTGATATATATATATATAATTGGATGTAAGTTAGCATGAACTATTATTGTTGACATTACCCTTGAGGTAAAAGGTTGGGAGGCGAAACTATAAGCCCCTATCTTTCTGTGTCCGATTAAAACTCCATAACTACAAGTATTGCGTGAGTATTAGCAATTGTGAAAGACTAAATGATAGTTGAGTATGTGGACTTGCTAAAAAGCTCTGACATAGACTCTTTCCGATGTTATGATAAATTGCAATTGCTTCAATGACTGAGATTATAGTTTGTTAGTTCTCAATAAAGTTTCTAATTCATACTTGACATTGTGAATAGATTGTTACTTAAGCATAAGAAATCATATGAGAATATCCATATATGTTGCTGTTATAAGAATAATCATGATGCCCTCATGTCCGTATTTTATTTTATCGACACCTCTACCTCTAAACATGTGGACATATTTATCGTTATCGGCTTCCGCTTGAGGACAAGCGAGGTCTAAGCTTGGGGGAGTTGATACGTCCATTTTGCATCATGCTTTTATATCGATATTTATTGCATTATGGGCTGTTATTACATGTTATGTCACAATACTTATGCCTATTCTCTCTTATTTTACAAGGTTTACATAAGGAGGGAGAATACCGGCAGCTGGAATTCTGGGCTGGAAAAGGAGCAAATATTAGAGACCTATTCTGCACAACTCCAAAAGTCCTGAAACTCCACGGAAGTTATTTTTTGGAATAATAAAAAATATTGAGCGAAGAAAATACCAGAGGGGGCCCACATCCTGGCCACGAGGGTGGGGGGCGCGCCCTACCCGCCTGGGCGCGCCCCCTGCCTCGTGGGCCCCCTGTTGGCCCTCCGGTGCCCATCTTCTGCTATATGAAGTCTTTCGTCCGAAGAAAAATCATAAGCAAGCTTTCAGGACGAGACTCCGCCGCCACGAGGCGGAACCAATCTAGGGCTCTGGCGGAGCTGTTTTGCCGGGGACACTTCGCTCCGGGAGGGGGAAATCATCGCCATCGTCATCACCACTTTTCAAGATATCTTCCGATATTCCGATAAATCGGCCGATTTATCGCTTATCGTGGTCTGACCGATCAGATAAATCGGCCGATAAATCAATCGATATGGCGATAAATCGGCCGATATGCTGATAAACTGGCCGATTTACCCCTTATCGTAGGTCGACCGATAAGTTCCCGATAAGCGATATCCCCAACATTGGTCATCACCAACGCTCCTCTCATCGGGAGGGAACCAATCTCCATCAACATCTTCACCAGCACCATCTCCTCTCAAACCCTAGTTCATCTCTTATATCCAATTCTTGTCTCTAAGTCTGAGATTGGTACCTGTAGGTTGCTAGTAGTGTTGATTACTCCTTGTAGTTGATGCTAGTTAGTTTATTTGGTGGAAGATCATATGTTCAGATCCTTTCTGCATATTAATACCCCTCTGATTATGAACATGAATATGATTTGTGAGTAGTTACGTTTGTTCCTGAGGACATGGGAGAAGTCTTGCTATTAGTAGTCATGTGAATTTGGTATTCGTTCGATATTTTGATGAGATGTATGTTGTCTCTCCTCTAGTGGTGTCATGTGAACGTCGACTACATGACACTTCACCATTGTTTGGGCCTAGAGGAAGGCATTGGGGAGTAATAAGTAGATGATGGGTTGCTAGAGTGACAGAAGCTTAAACCCTAGTTTATGCGTTGCTTCGTAAGGGGCTGATTTGGATCCATATGTTTATGGTTAGGTTTACCTTAATACTTCTTTCGTAGTTGCGGATGCTTGCAATAGGGATTAATCATAAGTAGGATTCTTGTCCAAGTAAGGATAGGACCCAAGCACCGGTCCACCCACATATCAAATTATCAAAGTACCGAACGTGAATCATATGAACGTGATGAAAACTAGCTTGACGATAATTCCCATGTATCCTCAGGAACGCTTTTCTCTATATAAGAGTTTGTCCAGGATTATCCTTTGCTACAAAAAGGATTGGTCCACCTTGCTGCACTTTATTTACTTTTGCTACTTGTTGCTCGTTACAAATTATCTTATCACAAAACTATCTGTTACCTATAATTTTAGTGCTTGCAGAGAATACCTTGCTGAAAACTGCTTATCATTTCCTTCTGCTCCTCGTTGGGTTCAACACTTTTACTTATCGAAAGGACTACGATAGATCCCCTATACTTGTGGGTCGTCACATGGTCTTCTTCAAAGACCTCTCCAGTGGTTCCTCCTCCGGTGACTACTCCTTCACCACCCGGGTATGCCTCTCTTCTCTCTCTCGGGCTATGACTTGGAATGAAGGATTTTTACCCGTCGGTCGATTTGAATCATTTCTTCCTCTTGTATCTCCCTAGGACCATCAATGGCAACGAATGGAGCGGGGTAGCTTAAGATCTATATGCTCGTTGTCACCATCAATCCCCATGCGTGAAGCTAGTTGCGTTTGATTCTGTGGACAGTGGCAGGAAGTTTCTGGCATGTGCATAGAAGGTTAGACCCTCTTTCGTTGTTACAAATCATTTGTTAGATGTGATTCAGACACTGTCACGGTCCCAACCCATTCATACCACACCTTCAACCAACCGCATCCTAAGGCAGTGTCACAGTTTGTACCTAGTATCTTAAATTGTTGCCATCTCATCAGCGGTGCCATTAGAAAATTATTTGGCACCGCTTCAGTAGTTTGTGCAGCCAACTTTGGTTCACACATCCGAGCAGCCAAGCAGTAAAATACTAAATCTTTATGGCACAAAGGAACTGTCCATCGGAGCAACTACGTGCTCCGGAGTTCGTGCACCTGATTTTTTTTCTGCTGCATCGGCTCGCCAGTGCAAGGCACCGGTGCGATATGTAGCAACAGTTGTCTTTACCCTAGTTTTGGCATACATAGTGGACGACCTTAGTGCTATTAGTTCTATGTTACTCAATTTGTGCATGTACACACCTGTTAGTATCAATTTGCTGTCATCCAAACACTATCGCTATGCTATTGCAGTTATATTTACCTTCCTCATAAAATGATCAATTTTTTATTTATTGTACATGAGTAAGAACTTGTAGTGTAATTGTAGTTAATTATAGCTTCTGATGTTCTAGAATTTGGTTGTTGTCTCACTACCAATTATTTCATTTGCACATTGATCTTTTTGAGAAGATATGTCATAATTAACATGTTTCTTCAACTTTTCAAAATAAGCATTGGTGATTTTCTATGTTGCTATAAACCCATTTCCCCTACAATTCTTACTGATCTACTTTTAAATATTATAGGATGAACGGAAGTGTTGTTACTTGGAGTGGGTTGATCAAGAGTGGCCACAGTCTTTGAAGATGTGCCTAGTGAAGCTCTGGAGCACGTATGAGGAAGAGAACATGAAGGAAATATGCCCTAGAGGCAATAATACAAAAGTTATTATTTATTTCCTTATATCATGATAAATGTTTATTATTCATGCTAGAATTGTATTAACCGGAAACATAACACTTGTTTGAATACATAGACAAACAAAGTGTCACTAGTATGCCTCTACTTGACTAGCTCGTTAATCGAAGATGGTTATGTTTCCTAACCATAAACAAAAGAGTTGTTATTTGATTAACGGGATCACATCATTAGGAGAATGATGTGATTGACATGACCCATTCCATTAGCTTAGCGCTCGATCGTTTAGTATGTTGCTATTGCTTTCTTCATGACTTATACATGTTCCTATGACTATGAGATTATGCAACTCCCGTTTACCGGAGGAACACTTTGTGTGCTACCAAACGTCACAACGTAACTGGGTGATTATAAAGGTGATCTACAGGTGTCTCCGAAGGTACTTGTTGGGTTGGCGTATTTCGAGATTAGGATTTGTCACTCTGATTGTCGGAGAGGTATCTCTGGGCCCTCTCGGTAATGCACATCACTTAAGCCTTGCAAGCATTGCAATAATGAGTTAGTTGTGAGATGATGTATTACGGAACGAGTAAAGAGACTTGCCGGTAACGAGATTGAACTAGGTATGGGATACCGACGATCAAATCTCGGGCAAGTAACATACCGATGACAAAGGGAACAACGTATGTTGTTATGCGTTCTGACCGATAAAAGATCTTCGTAGAATATGTAGGAGCCAATATGAGCATCCAGGTTCCGCTATTGGTTATTGACCGGAGACGTGTCTCGGTCATGTCTACATTGTTCTCGAACCCGTAGGGTCCGCACGCTTAAGGTTTCGATGACAGTTATATTATGAGTTTATGAGTTGTGATGTACCGAAGTTAGTTCGGAGTCCCGGATGTGATCATGGACATAACGAGGAGTCTCAAAATGGTCGAGACATAAAGATTGATATATTGTACGGCTATATTCGGACACCGGAAGTGTTCCGGAGAAGTTTCGGATAAAACCGGAGCACCAGGGGGTTACCGGAACCCCCCGGGGGGTTAATGGGCCTCATGGGCCTAAAGTGGAGAAGAGGAGGGGCTGCCAGGGCAGGCCGCGCGCCCCCTCTCCCCCTAGTATGAATTGGACAAGGAGGGAGGGGCGGCGCCCCCCCTTTTTCCTTCTCTCCTTCCCCCTCTCCTACTTGCACAAGGAAAGGGAGGGGAGTCCTACTCCCGGTAGGAGTAGGACTCCTCCTGCACGCCTCCTACTAGGGCCGGCCGCACCCCCCCTTGGATCCTTTATATACGGAGGCAAGGGGCACCCCTAGACACACAAGTTGATCCACGTGATCATATTCTTAGCCGTGTGCGGTGCCCCCTTCCACCATAGTCCTCGATAATATTGTAGCGGTGCTTAGGTGAAGCCCTGCGACAGTAGAACATCAAGATCGTCACCACGCCGTCGTGCTGACGGAACTCTTCCCCGACACTTTGCTGGATCGGAGTCCGGGGATCGTCATCGAGCTGAACGTGTGCTAGAACTCGGAGGTACCGTAGTTTCGGTGCTTGATCGGTCGGGCCGTGGAGACGTACGACTACATCAACCAAGTTAACGCTTCCGTTGACGATCTACAAAGGGTACGTAGATCATACTCTCCCCCTCTCGTTGCTATGCATCACCATGATCTTGCGTGTGCGTAGGAAATTTTTTGAAATTACTACGTTCCCTAACAGTGGCATTCGAGCCTTGGTTTTATATGTTGATGGTATATGCACGAGTAGAACACAAGTGAGTTGTGGGCGATATAAGTCATACTGCTTACCAGCATGTAATACTTTGGTTCGGCGGTATTGTTGGACGAAGCAGCCCGGACCGACATTACGCGTATGCTTACGCGAGACCGGTTCTCCCGACGTGCTTTGCACAAAGGTGGCTAGCGGGTGACAGTTTCTCCAACTTTAGTTGAACCGAGTGTGGCTACGCCCGGTCCTTGCGAAGGTTAAAACAACACCAACTTGACAAACTATCGTTGTGGTTTTGATGTGTAGGTAAGATTGGTTCTTGCTTAAGCCCGTAGCAGCCACGCAAAACTTGCAACAACAAAGTAGAGGACGTCTAACTTGTTTTTGCAGGGCATGTTGTGGTGTGATATGGTCAAGACATGATGCTAAAATTTTATTGTATGAGATGATCATGTTTTGTAACCGAGTTATCGGCAGCTGGCAGGAGCCATATGGTTGTCGCTTTATTGTATGCAATGCAATCGCGTTGTAATGCTTTACTTTATCACTAAGCGGTAGCGATAGTCGTGGAAGCATAAGATTGGCGAGACGACAACGATGCTACGATGGAGATCAAGGTGTCGCGCCGGTGACGATGGTGATCATGACGGTGCTTCGAAGATGGAGATCACAAGCACAAGATGATGGTGGCCATATCATATCACTTATATTGATTGCATGTGATGTTTATCTTTTATGCATCTTATCTTGCTTTGATTGACGGTAGCATTATAAGATGATCTCTCACTAATTATCAAGAAGTGTTCTCCCTGAGTATGCACCGTTGCGAAAGTTCTTCGTGCTGAGACACCACGTGATTATCGGGTGTGATAGGCTCTACGTTCAAATACAACGGATGCAAAACAGTTGCACACGCAGAATACTCAGGTTATACTTGACGAGCCAAGCATATACAGATATGGCCTCGGAACACGGAGACCGAAAGGTCGAGCGTGAATCATATAGCAGATATGATCAACATAGCGATGTTCACCAATGAAACTACTCCATCTCACGTGATGATCGGACATGGTTTAGTTGATTTGGATCACGTAATCACTTAGAGGATTAGAGGGATGTCTATCTAAGTGGGAGTTCTTAAGTAATATGATTAATTGAACTTAAATTTATCATGAACTTAGTCCTGGTAGTATTTTGCAAATTATGTTGTAGATCAATAGCTCGCGTTGTTGCTTCCCTGTGTTTATTTTGATATGTTCCTAGAGAAAATTGTGTTGAAAGATGTTAGTAGCAATGATGCGGATTGGATCCGTGATCTGAGGTTTATCCTCATTGCTGCACAGAAGAATTATGTCCTTGATGCACCGCTAGGTGACAGACCTATTGCAGGAGCAGATGCAGACGTTTTGAACGTTTGGCTAGCTCAATATGATGACTACTTAATAGTTTAGTGCACCATGCTTAACGGCTTAGAATCGGGACTTCAAAAGACGTTTTGAACGTCATGGACCATATGAGATGTTCCAGGAGTTGAAGTTAATATTTCAAGCAAATACCCGAGTTGAGAGATATGAAGTCTCCAACAAGTTCTATAGCCAAAAGATGGAGAAGAATTTCTCAACTAGTGAGCATGTGCTCAGATTGTCTGGGTACTACAATCGCTTGAATCAAGTGGGAGTTAATCTTCCAAATAAGATAGTGGTTGACAGAATTCTCTAGTCACCATCACCAAGTTAGTAGAACTTCATGATGAACTATAGTATGCAAGGGATGACGAAAACGACTCCCGAGCTTTTCATGATGATGAAATCGATGAAGGTAGAAATCAAGAAAGAGCATCAAGTGTTGATGGTAGACAAGACCACTAGTTTCAATAAAAGGGCAAAGGGAAGAAGGGGAACTTCAAGAAGAACGGCAAGCAAGTTGCTGCTCAAGTGAAGAAGCCCAAGTCTGGTCCTAAGCCTGAGACTAAGTGCTTCTACTGCAAAGGGACTGGTCACTGGAAGCGGAACTGCCCCAAGTATTTGGCGGATAAGAAGGATGGCAAAGTGAACAAAGGTATATTTGATATACAGATTATTAATGTGTATTTTACTAGTGTTCGTAGCAACCCCTCGGCATTTGATACTGGTTCAGTTGCTAAGAGTAGTAACTCGAAATGGGAGTTGCAGAATGAACAGAAACTAGTTAAGGGTGAACTGACGATGTGTGTTGGAAGTAGTTCCAAGATTGATATGATCATCATCGCACACTCCCTATACTTTGGGGATTAGTGTTGAACCTAAATAAGTGTTATTTGGTGTTTGCGTTGAGCATGAATATGATTTGATCATGTTTATTGCAATACGGTTATTCATTGAAGTTAGAGAATAATTGTTGTTCTGTTTACATGAATAAAACCTTATATGGTTACACACCCAATGAAAATGGTTCATTGGATCTCGATCGTAGTGATACACATATTCATAATATTGAAAACAAAAGATGCAAAGTTAATAATGATAATGCAACTTATTTGTGGCACTGCCGTTTAGGTCATATTGGTGTAAAGCGCATGAAGAAACTCCACGCTAATGGGATTTTGGAATCACTTGATTATGAATCACTTGATGCTTGCGAACCATGCCTTATGGGCAAGATGGCTAAGACTCCGTTCTCCGGAACAATGGAGCGAGCAACTGACTTATTGGAAATAATACATACTGATGTATGTGATCCAATGAGTGTTGAGGCTCACGGCGGGTATCGTTATTTTCTGACCTTCACAGATGATTTGAGCAGATAAGGGTATATCTACTTGATGAAACACAAGTCTGAAACATTTGAAAAGTTCAAAGAATTTCAGAGTGAAGTGGAGAATAATCGTAACAAAAATAAAAAGTTTCTACGATATGATCGCAGAAGTAAAATATTTGAATTACGAGTTTGGCCTTCAGTTAAAAACAATGTGAAATAGTTTCACTACTCACGCCACAACATAATGGTGTGTCCGAACGTCATAACCGTACTTTAATAGATATGGTGCGAACTATGATGTCTCTTACCAATCTACCACTATCGTTTTGGGATTATACATTAGAGACAGCTGCATTCACGTTAAATAGGGCACCATCTAAATCCGTTGAAACGACACCGTATGAACTATGGTTTGGTAAGAAACCTAAACTGTCGTTTCTTAAAGTTTGAGGTTGCAATGCTTATGTGAAAAAGTTTCAACCTGATAAGCTCAAACCCAAATCGGAGAAGTGCGTCTTCATAGGATACCCAAAAAGAAAATGTTGGGTACACCTTCTATCACAGATCCGAAGGCAAGATATTCGTTGCTTTGAATGAATCCTTTCTAGAGAAGGAATTTCTCTCGAAAGAAGTGAGTGGGAGGAAAGTAGAACCTGATGAGGTAACTATACCTGCTCCCTTATTGGAAAGTAGTTCATCACAGAAATCTGTTCTTGTGACTACTACACCAATTAGTAAGGAAGCTAATGATGATGATCATGTAACTTCAGATCAAGTCACTACCGAATCTCGTAGGTAAACCAGAGTGAGATCCGCACCAGAGTGGTACGGTAGTCCTGTTCTGGAAGTCATGTTACTAGACCATGACGAACTTGCGAACTATGAGGAAGCGATGATGAGCCCAGATTCCGCGAAATGGTTTGAGGCCATGAAATCTGAGATATGATCCATGTATGAGAACAAAGTATGGACTTTGATGGATTTGCCCGATGATTGGCAAGCCATAGAAAATAAATGGATCTTCAAGAGGAAGACGGACGCTGATAGTAGTGTTACTATCTACAAAGCTAGACTTGTCAAAAAAAGGTTTTTGACAAAGTTCAAGGTGTTGACTACGATGAAATTTTCTCACTCGTAGCGATGCTTAAGTCTGTTCAAATCATGTTAGCAATTGCCGCATTTTTATGAAATCTGGCAAATGGATAAACAAAACTACATTCCTTGATGGATTTAAAGAAGAGTTGTATATCATGCAATCAGAAGGTTTTGTCAATCCTAAAGGTGCTAACAAAATATGCAAGCTCCAGCGATCCATCTATGGACTGGTGCAAGCATCTCGGAGTTGGAATATAGGTTTTGATAAGTTGATCAAAGCATATAGTTTTATACAGACTTGCGGTGAAGCCTGTATTTACAGGAAAGTGAGTGGGAGCACTACAGCATTTCTGATAAGTATATGTGAATGACATATTGTTGATCGGAAATAATGTAGAATTATTCTGCAAAGCATAAAGGAGTGTTTTGAAAGAAGTTTTTCAAAGGAAGACCTCGGTGAAGCTGCTTACATATTGAGCATAAAGATCTATAAAGATAGATCAAGACGCTTGATAAGTTTTTTCAATGAGTACATACCTTGACAAGATTTTGAAGTAGTTCAAAATGGAACAATCAAAGAAAGAATTCTTGCCTGTGTTACAAGGTGTGAAGTTGAGTAAGACTCAAAGCCCGACCACGGCAGAAAATAGAATGAGAATGAAAATCATTCCCTATGCCTTGGCCATAGGTTCTATAAAATATGCCATACTGTGTACCAGACCTATTGTATACCCTACACTAATTTTGGCAAGGGAGTACAATAGTGATCTAGGAGTAGATCACTGGACAGCGGTCAAAATTATCCTTGGTGGAATAAGGATATGTTTCTCGGTTATGGAGGTGACAAAAGGTTCGTCGTAAAAAGGTTACGTCGATACAAGTTTTGGCACTGATCCGGATGACTCTTAGTCTTCATCTGGATACATATTAAAAGTGGGAGCAATTAGCTAAAGTAGCTCCGAGCAGAGCATTGTAGACATAGAAAATTGCAAAATACTTACGGATCTGAATATGGCAGACCCGTTGACTAAACTTCTCTCACAGGCAAAACATGATCACACCTTAGTACTCTTTGGGTGTTAATCACATAAATGATGTGAACTAGATTATTGACTCTAGTAAACCCATTGGGTATAGGTCACATGACGATGTGAACTATGGGTGTTAATCACATGGTGATGTGAACTCTTAGTGTTGAATCACATGGCGATGTGAACTAGATTATTGACTCTAGTGCAAGTGGGAGACTGAAGGAAATATGCCCTAGAGGCAATAATGAAGTTATTATTTATTTCCTTATACCATGATAAATGTTTATTATTCATGCTAGAATTGTATTAACCGGAAACATAATACATGTGTGAATAGATAGACAAACAGAGTGTCACTAGTATGCCTCTACTTGACTAGCTCGTTAATCGAAGATGGTTATGTTTCCTAACCATGAACAAAAAGAGTTGTTATTTGATTAACGGGATCACATCATTAGAAGAATGATGTGATTGACATGACCCATTCCATTAGCTTAGCACCCGATCGTTTAGTATGTTGCTATTGCTTTCTTCATGACTTATACATGTTCCTATGACTATGAGATTATGCAACTCCCGTTTGCCGGAGGAACACTTTGTGTGCTACCAAACGTCACAACGTAACTGGGTGATTATAAAGGTGCTCTACAGGTGTCTCCAAAGGTACATGTTGGGTTGGCGTATTTCGAGATTAGGATTTGTCACTCTGATTGTCGGAGAGGTATCTCTGGGCCCTCTCGGTAATGCACATCACATAAGCCTTGCAAGCATTGCAACTAATGAGTTAGTTGTGAGATGATGTATTACGGAACGAGTAAAAATACTTGCCGGTAACGAGATTGAACTAGGTATTGAGATACCGACGATCGAATCTAGGGCAAGTAACATACCGATGACAAAGGGAACAACGTATGTTGTTATGCGGTCTGACCGATAAAAGATCTTCTTAGAATATGTAGGGGCCAATATGAGCATCCAGGTTCCGCTATTGTTTATTGACCGGAGACATGTCTCAGTCTTGTCTACATTGTTCTCGAACCCGTAGGGTCCGCACGCTTAAGGTTTCGATGACAGTTATATTATGAGTTTGAGTTTTGATGTACCGAAGGAGTTCGGAGTCCCGGATGGGATCGGGGACATGACGAGGAGTCTCGAAATGGTCGAGACATAAAGATTGATATATTGGAAGCCTATATTTGGATATCGGAAGTGTTCCGGGTGAAATCGGGATTTTACCGGAGTACCGGGAGGTTACCGGAACCCCCCGGGAGGTATATGGGCCTTAGTGGGCCTTAGTGGAAGAGAGGAAAGGTGGCCAGGGCTGGGCCGCGCGCCCCTCCCCCCCTAGTCCGAATAGGACAAGGAGAGGGGGGTGGCGCCCCCCCCCCCTTCCTTCTCTCTCTCCTCTTTCCCCCCTCCCGAATCCTATTCCAACTAGGAAAGGGGGGAATCCTACTCCCGGAGGGAGTAGGACTCCTCCTGGCGCGCCCTCTCCTAGCCGGCCGCACCCCCCCTTTGATCCTTTATATACGGAGGCAGGGAGCACCCCTAGAGACACAAGTTGATCCACGTGATCATATTCTTAGCCGTGTGCGGTGCCCCCTTCCACCATAGTCCTTGATAATATTGTAGCGGTGCTTAGGCGAAGCCCTGCGACGGTAGTACATCAAGATCGTCACCACGCCGTCGTGCTGACGGAACTCTTTCCCAACACTTTGCTGGATCGGAGTCCGGGGATCATCATCGAGCTGAACGTCTGCTAGAACTCGGAGGTGCCGTAGTTTCGGTGCTTGATCGGTCGGGCCGTGAAGACGTACGACTACATCAACCACGTTGTGTTAACGCTTCCATTGTCGATCTACAAGGGTACGTAGATCACACTCTCCCCTCTCGTTGCTATGCATCACCATGATCTTGCGTGTGCGTAGGCAAAATTTTGAAATTACTACGTTCCCCAACATGCGAGGGGAAGAAGATAGAGAGAGAGGGCCCGGCATCTGTTTCCGGAGACCGAAAACGTCCGACGTTAGACCGGCTATAATGCCGCTATAGTTAATCGTTGGGGCGTCAAACAAACTCCGAATGCGATGAAACTTGGCAGGCGGCCTACCTACACTAATATAAGACCGCACGCCAACGTTCATCCCTTTCCGAGAACATTCTCTGGCCACTAATAAAATAATATTTGGGACATGCCACGGGCGCATGCAAGTGTGGTTGGGCTCAGAACGGACAACGGAGAGAACTCAGAGAACCCGGACGATGATGCAATGCACATGATGACATGATAAGATGCAACACGCAAGCAAATGACATGACAACGACAGCGAATAACTGGAAGACACCTGGCACCTCGGCCTCGGGACGTTACAACACTCCACCACTACAAGAGGATCTCATCCCGAGATCTAGAATGGCACCGGAGGGACAACGGAAGAGATAAAGAAGAGGTAAAACTAAGTTGCTTCTTTGAAAAATGAGTGAAACCCAAGAACCTTGAAAAGGTTGAACAAATTGAAAGAAATAAAACAACGGAGGAGAACAAAGTTGAAAACACTTCGTTTGAAAAAAAGAGACAAGGAAGAACAACTTCAAACAGCACTCCGGTTGGAAAGAGGAAAAAGAAAGAACCGATACGGGTAGCACTACGGTTGAAAGGATATGCAAGGCTTGATAATATGAAAGAACTCGAGCAAAAGGGCACAACACTCCGGTTAATTGGATGAGCACGAAAAGAACAAGGTCCTGAGAAGAACAAGAATAAGGGTTGAAGAGAGCAGCAACACAAAGCCTCCGGAAGAAAAGAGAGAAATGGAATGGAATGAACGGAGGAGAAAACAACATCTTCTACCTTCAATGAGCTTGCAGAAGCATCTTTAGGAGAAAGTTCGAACGGAGTTGTTGGAAAACCAACAACGAAAAAAAAGACAATCTTGATATGATCTTATGGAATACATCTCAAATTATGAGGTTACAACTTGCCACTCACGAAAAAGATTTGATTGGATTGATATCAACAAGGGAACAAGAAAACTTATATCACCGGGAGGATAAATGAAAAAAACTTGGATCCTTTATAAGCACCATAGATGGCAACAATCCTTAGGGAAAGCTTTAGGTGAAATATAACCCAAGGTAATTCCAACGAAGAGATTGATGGATTTAAAATACCTCATTCTTAACAACATGTGAATCATGAGACATGAACTCAAATTATCAAGAATGACATAATACCACCTCGAATGATACGGTTGAAAGAATTGCACTTTAAAATGCAAGATAAAGAATACTTGAGCTCCTCTAAAAAGAATCTCGATGAACACTTCGAGAAGGAATTAAATCCTTGGTGAACCATCATGTAGAGCCTCCATGAAGAATTCTGGTAAACAAAAGAATGATCAAACGAAAGAAAGAGAAGTTGAAAATACAAGGTGAAACCTTGCAATGATTTAGATGGAACTTCGTGGTGATATAATTGTGAGAGCTTGGATCTCCGGGAAAAGAAAGATGAGCACTTGAAACCAAGAATTTAATCATCGTTAACAAACTCCGGGAGAAAAGATTAACATATGGAAGAAACAAGAATAAGAATTACATTATGCTTATCCTTCACCAATTTAATTGATGACAAACAATGGATTTGGCACACTACTTATTCTCGTAGCAAGGATTAAGAGAGATATAGCAGAAACTTGGGAAGGTCTTCAATGAACCACCGGTAGGATTGAAACAACGCATGAATTGATATGATAAATGAAGGAAGAGGAACTCTTGAATGAACCACCGTAAGAATTGAAAATGAATGAAGAGAAGATAAAGAAACACCGGGAAAAATTAGCAAATGAATGAAGATGCTTGAGAGAAATTATATATGAGAGAACGAAGAGATCATGCACTGATTAGAGGATATTTGATCGATGCACCGGTAAAATTTAGAGAAAGAGAGCTGAAAGCTGGGAATGAAAAAAAACCTGAAATGATGGACTTTGGATAATCAAACTGAGAAGACTCTTGAATTACTCCGGATGGGTGAAAAGAAATTCTCACAACCGAAACAATTATGAGAGGATGGCAACAATCTCGAATGATGAATCTTGAAGAGAATGGAGCAAGGTTGAAAGAAGAATCTTCTTCGGTCTTCCAAACTGAGAATGCCGACGAGAAATACCACCAAATTGTAGAGATACTCCGGGATGAAAATTAGAAAGGTTGAACCAACGATGAAAAGAAAAGAAAGATCTTGGAGAAAGGCATTTGACTGATGAAAAATCATTCTTACATCAAACTTCGAAAATAAATTTGAGGATAGCTCTGGGAAAATAAGAAGAGTCAGGTAAGATCCTGGGAAAAGACCTGTGGGTTAGGGCTCACTCAAAAGAAACACCGTTGAATGATTTAAAAGATAGATTGCACCGGTTGAATTAAATGGCTTGAATGAGATACCAATCTCGAAATAGGTTGAACGGATCTTGAATGACAAGAAGATCTTTCTAAGATATCTTTAGCACTCCGGAATCATTGAATAGCGAGAAATGGACGATTAAGAGGTCCACCGGCACGAAAAGTCATAGAAATGAGGAAAAAGGGTAAAGAAGCATCAAAAACTTGAATTGAATCCACCGGAGAAGAAAACGAGTGAAAAGTGACGAACTTGAAACTCCGTTAGAATCTTCATGAGAATCACCGGGTAAGAACATTGAAAGGAAAGAAAGAAGAGACTCCCCATCGATAAAATGATACTTGATTGAGATATATGAGTCTTCGGAGAAAAAAAACAAGGGAGGGAGGGCGGGAAAAACAAAGACAACTTGGAGATGGATGAAACAAACAACATTGAGAAAACTGATACTTGATCTTGCGGATGTTGCAATGATCGGATCCTCTTGAAGAGAAGTACACCGGTTAAAAAGGATTGACATGGCAATCTCGATGATCATGAAGGATTGGTATTCACCTCGGAGTATGAGAGCACCATTTGGGGAAGGTATGGAATCAACATTTGACTTCGAAGCAACTTGAATACCACAACTCAAAACAAAAACAAAGGATTGGCTTGCGGAATAAGCCGGAACAAACATATGATAGAGATTTTGTCCGAAGTTTTCGTGGTGGGGCCTACACGGGCTCGATCGTACAGCACCATCATGTACAAGGCAGTGCACATGACATACGAAGTGTCCCCGAGTCGGCATAGCCAAGGACTCTTTAAGACACAACGAGACCACTGTAAAACCAACCGTGAATAGGCGGACCACTAGACGTCGATCCCCAATTTCATATCATACATCTGTCGAAAGATATCCTAAGAGCTACTTGAATTCCCACTTATAAACTCCTGAAATTTCCCGGTTATGCAATCAGGTGTTGGGGATACAGGGGAAGCATAATATCTCTCCCAAAACTAGCAAATCCTACATCCAGCTGTATCCATCCTTCAACACATAACCAAGAAACCTTCGGAAATCGTCTACCTCAACCTTCGAAAAGCATCCGTTATACAAGTTATGGCAATACTCCCGAACTCCCGCCCCAGTACTAGGTGGCGTCGAGGTTATCTCACCAACAACTGCATAAAAGAGATTTTCGATGTCGGCAAAACTAATCTCAGGTATTCTAGAACTGCAACGATAAAATTATGACGACAACACCTCGGAGCTCAACTCCCCGGGACACTGCCACAACCCCTAAATGATAGGAGGCACCAAGAACAATGTTCTCGTCACAAATCGATCGGAACGATTCCAGGATACCCGCGTGATCCTAAAAAAAATTTAGTGAAATTTGAGAAGAGAAGAGTCAAAACTCTACGTCAGGATGCCTTACCAGAGCGATGAGGGGACTGGGGATTAAAAAGAATTCCTAAACTCTCCGATATATAATTCCTAAATGACTCAAAACATTTTTCTAGACTCAACAACGGCTGCTAAAAACGATCAATCAGTGGGGGCTCCTAAGGTCGGGGAAGGCTCTGATTACCAACTTGTAACGCCCTCGATGCGGCTATATCTCCCACGTGTCGAAGCACGACTTAGAGGCATAACCGCATTGAAAGCAATGTCGCAAGTGAGGTAATCTTCACACAACCCATGTAATACATAAGGGAAAGAGATACATAGTTGGCTTACAATCGCCACTTCACACAAATACATGAATAAAGCATTACATCAACCAGATACAATCAAGGTCCGACTACGGAACCAAAATAAAAGAAGACTACCCCAAAAGCTACACAGATCCCCGATCGTCCCAGCTGGGCTCCACTACTGATCAACTGAAACGAAACAACACCAAGGACAATATCTTCAGCGAGCTCCTCCTGAGCTTGGTTGCGCCACCTGCTCGGTAACATCGGCACCTGCAAACTGGTTTTGGAAGTATCTGTGAGTCACCGGGACTCAGCAATCTCACACCCTCGCGATCAAGACTATTTAAGCTTATAGGAAGGGTAAAAGGTATGAGGTGGAGCTGCAGCAGCGACTAGCATA
Organism: Triticum urartu; assembly: GCF_003073215.2. NCBI lineage: Eukaryota > Viridiplantae > Streptophyta > Magnoliopsida > Poales > Poaceae > Triticum > Triticum urartu. The sequence goes on along the minus strand of NW_024113218.1, from coordinate 13,291 downwards.
TTTGGTGGCTAACATACGCAAATGAGAGCGAGAAGAGAAGGCAAGGCACGGTCGTTAAATCTATGATCAAGAAGTGATCCTAGAACAACCTACGTCAAGCATTACTCCAACACCGTGTTCACTTCCTGGACTCCGCGGGAAAGAGACCCTCATGGTTACACACGCGGTTGATGTATTTTAATTAAGATCATCTTCAGGTTTTTTACAACCAGACATTAACAAATTCCTATCTGCCCATAACCGCGGGCACGGCTTTCGAAAGTTCAAATCCCTGCAAGGGTGTCCCAACTTAGCCCATCACAAGCTCTCACGGTCAACGAAGGATATTCCTTCTAGCGGGAAGACCCGATCAGACTCGGAATCCCGGTTACAAGACATCCTCGACAATGGTAAAACAAGTCCAGCAAGACCACCTGCTGTGCTGACAAATCCCGATAGGAGCTGCACATATCTCGTTCTCAAGGCACACCGGATAAGCTAAGCGTATGGGAGCCAATGTAACCCAAGTTGCCAAGGGACGGCCCTGCACGGTGCTCTGGGTTGGACCAACACTTAGACAAGCACTGGCCCGGGGGGGTTAAAATAAGATGACCCTTGGGCTGGCCTAACCCAAGGGAAAAAGAGGCTAGGTGGCAAATGGTAAAACCAATGTTGGGCCTTGCTGGAGGAGTTTTATTCAAAGCGAACTGTCAAGGGGTTCCCATTATAACCCAACCGCGTAAGGAACGCAAAATCCGGGAACAGAACACCGATATGACGGAAACTAGGGCGGCAAGAGTGGAACAAAACACCAGGCATAAGGCTGAGCCTTCCACCCTTTACCAAGTATATAGATGCATTAATTAAATAAGAGATATTGTGATATCCCAACAAGTAAACATGTTCCAACAAGGAACAACATCTCCATGTTCCAACAAGGAACAAACTTCAATCTTCACCTGCAACTAACAACGCTATAAGAGGGGCTGAGCAAAGCGGTAACATAGCCAAACAACGGTTTGCTAGGACAAGGTGGGTTAGAGGCTTGGTTCAACAATATAGGAGGCATGATAAGCAAGTGGTAGGTATCGCAGCATAGGCATAGCAAAAGAGCGAGCAACTAGCAAGCAAAGATATAAGTTATTTCGAGGGTATGGTCATCTTTCCTGAAATCCCGCAAGGAATAAGAACGAGTCCATGAAGAAGACAAACTGACGTAGTCGAACGAATCCTCACAACACGACGTTACCGGATTACCGAGATGAAGTACACCAGAAAGAAAGCAAACAACATAGTAAACAACCACCACATAACATGGCATGAAGCACAATCAAGCATGATGCATGTCTGGTTTAATGAAGCATGGCATGGCAAAATGCACAAACAATCCTACAAATTAAGTGGAGCTCAACATGCAACGCCGTTGCATATTGACGAAACACCACATTCGAGTTATTTAGTGCGATCTCGTTTATGTACCCAACAATATTAAATGTTGTTAAACATGGCAAGAGGGTGAAGCAAAGTAAAACTACCTATCTAGTCAAGTTTAAATGAGGCCGGAAACAACGAACAACAAATCCGGAAAAATCCTCAAATGCATATATTAGGTTTGGTACTGTTCTGCCCTAAACCATATTTTATAGTTATTAAACATGCAAAGTAAGGTCACCATGTTAAACTAGGCAAAATTCTACCCCGTTTACATGTAAAGATTATTAAATTCCGAGTTACGGTTATTTAGTTATGAATTAAATCATTTTTAACATGGCATAGGAGCAAAATTTAGTCAAACAACATTTTAAGCATTTTAAACATGGGTGAAAGTTGCATATTATGAACTAAACAAAATTCTAAGAATATTTCATATATAAAGTTTTTCCATGTGATGCATGGTTAGCGAGTAATGAAATGCATGAAGTTTAGGGGCTCATCTGCAAAAGTGCAATTCCCTGGAAATTGATAAAATCGCAGCTAAGGAAAAAAATGATCTGGGCCAAAACTGGCTGGCCCATTAGTGCAAGGCAGGGCGCTGGATCTGGCTTACCATGGGCTTGGCCCGTTCAAAAAAATAGAGGAGGCCTGGCGCTGGGCCTAGCGAAGAGGGAGATGCGGTCAACGCGAGCGGTTGCCTCGCTCGTTCTCCTCGCGCACAGAGACGAGCGGGAGGAGCAGAAGCAGGGCACGACGGAGACAGGGGACTGCAGGACGGGCTGCTCCGGCGGAAGAGGTGCAGGGACTTGCCGGTCCGGCGGCGGCTGGAACGGACGGATGGGCCTTGGGGCACCGGATCCGGTGGGTGGTGGAGCTCCATGGGCGGCGACGCTGCGGCTTGGTGCCGGGAGGAGATGGCGCTACCTGCGAACGCCATGAGAGAGAGAGAGATCATGAGAGAGAAGGAAGGAGAGGAAGCTACGGGGGAGACGGGAAGGAGCAAGGACGGTCTGAGGGCGGGCTGCTCCGGCGTTCGACATGCGCCATGGAATCGATCCACGACGAAGGATTCGAACAGGGAGGCGGCTTGGAGTTTCCGGCAACGATGATGAGCGAGGCAAGGCGGGCGCGGCGAGACTGTTAACCGACTCCACAGCCACGGTTCCAGGGAGGCACGGCTCTGGCGGGCAGGGGCCGGAGACGAGGTACGGAAGGACGGCTTCCAGGGCGTCCTCACGTTCCTGTAGAAAGAGAGAAAACTGAGAGAGAGCTTGAAGAGATGGGAAAAAGTAGGGAAAGGGAGAGGCGACGGGGTCCTAGAATGATCGAGATGGGGAAGGGCGGCCGGCGATGCTGCCCCTGTGGGCGCGCTGTCGTGAGGAGCGGCGGGCGCTGGACGCGTCCGGGGGCGCAGAAGCGAGGGGATCGAGGAACGGGGTGCGGTGGTTGGTCGGGCACTGAAATTGGGGAGAAAGTGGGCGGCGGCGCTAGGGTAGGATCCCTAGAAATTAGGGTTGTCCAAAATGGACTAGGGATAGACTACATATATAGTAGGTGGGTTGACTTAGGGGTATATCGTCCCTCCGATCGCAATCGAACGATCGCGAATAAAATAGCTAGGAAGTCCAAATAAGAAAACGGTGATGTTTTGTAGATGTTTGGGGATGTTCCGGGTCCAACGGTGACGACTGCTCGGGTCGGGTCCGGGACAGTTTCGGACGCGCACGTGAGGGGTTCGATGCATAGTGCAGAGAGGGTTTCGGACCGTGCGGTCGCATCGGACAACTCCGGAAGTGAAGAGGGGAAGGATGGACTAGGTGGGTTGTGGCGAGACTGCGAGGGGAAGAAGAGAGAGAGAGAGAGAGAGAGAGAGAGAGAGAGAGAGGGCCCGGCATCTGTTTCCGGAGACCGAAAACGTCCGACGTTAGACCGGCTATAATAGTTAATCGTTGGGGCGTCAAACGAACTCCGAATGCGATGAAACTTGGCAGGCGGCCTACCTACACTAATATAAGACCGCACGCCAACGTTCATCCCTTTCCGAGAACATTCTCCGGCCACTAATAAAATAATATTTCAGACATGCCGTGGGCGCGTGCAAGTGTGGTTGGGCTCAGAACGGACAACGAAGAGAACTCGGAGAACCCGGACGAATGCAAGTTTCAAAACATGATGATGCAATGCACATGATGACATGATAAGATGCAACACGCAAGCAAATGACATGATAACGACAGCGAATAACTGGAAGACACCTGGCACCTCGGCCTCGGGACGTTACACACACCCCCTGATATCTCAACAACGCAACCTTCTAGTCATGGAGATTACCCAGAGGAAGTATTTTTTTTGCCATTATCACTTCTTTATCTGGTAGTAGATGCCATATTTTTACGAAAGTATGACATAATTTTTTAGACGCATACAATGATATTTTTTTCATTATGAATAATGCATTTGTACATAAAGTCGTCCAAGTTTGGTTCCACATTCGCCGAACATCCTATGAATTTTCGAGATTCGGTTACACAACCAAGCATGGCATGATGTGAGAAAACCAACAATGATGTGTGCTTGAGCATCTTTCACCATGAAAAAAGGCATTTTGGGAGTCTTGATCATCACTGGGAGTAAGTTGATTGATGCATTGCGGAACCTTGAGCATTTTTAGAACCCAGAAACCTGGACAAAGAATTTGAACTTTATGGACAAAGAATTTGAACTGTATGTACCAATTTCATAAGTGAGGCCCTGATATTGGCATGTATTTGTGGTGGTTTTTCAAGTATGGCTGCAATGCAAGTTCTATTTATATGCAAAAATGTATTTAGTCCCCTAAAATAATTACTCTATTCACATGAATTTGACAAGTTGGAAAATGCCTTGGGCGGTTCTTACGATAATGTTTCCAATGGAATTGCTATCAAAATTGTGTTTCCAATATACCTCCTTCACCGCCCTCTTCATATTCTTATGTAGCAAAACTCACTACTTTACGTTAGCATAACTTAACTACTAAAGCTGGATGTATGGCATGCCCTAAAAAGCAAAATAATCAGTATTAAAAAAGAGATCGACGATATGCCCTAGAAAGAAAAATAATAAGGTAGGTTAAGATGAATGGAGGATAAACCTTGCTCTTAGTGCTTTTACGTGTGGGGTCTATGTATTTATTGGGCTTGGCCAAAATCTCAGTGGTCTATCTTCACTTGTCAAATGTACATGACTTGTGTCAGGTTCAAGAAGCCTTATTGCCTATCCACCCTAATTGTAAACAACTTTAAATATTATTCTGCTTCATAAGTTCTAGGAGTTTAAAATGTCATAGTTCTCAAGATGCTGAAATATAAATTTCATCTACTACCCCTATAAAAGCACGAGAAGGCGGAGAACCAAATCATCCTATCCATCAAAACCTGCAATCTGATGGTTTACATCCCTCCAGCATACTAAACACGTTTTATGCTTTAATTACCCACCATGCCATTACGTTAATTAATTACCCACCATGCCATTGGGTTAAGTTAACAATCTGATGGTCTACACCCCGTCACGAACACGTGGCTGCCCTCTGCCCTCTCGCGACCCACGCCGTCGGGGCAGTTTTGGCCACCGCCCCCACACCTCGCCCCACCTCTTCCCTACAGCCTCCCCGCCGTCGGACCGCCGCGCTGTCCACTCGCCGCCCGGACCGCCGCACCGTCCATGCGCCATGCGCCGCCCGGGCCGCCGCTCCGTCCACGCTCCAGGCACAAGGGTCGCCGTGTCCACGCGCCTCCAGGACACAGCCCACGCCGGACCTCCACGCTGCAGGTGTGTGCTTTGCCCTCAGATTCTTCCTACTTGCAGTCACAACTTTTGGTTTAATTGTACGCATGTTCAATACCTTCTAATTTCTGCTGCCGTTTTTGCTGCTGTCAGTTCTAGGCTTGCTGTCAGTTCTAGGCTTGCTTCCTAGAGTGCCACAATTAAAACATTTGCAAATATATGTATTGCTGGACTGCATAATGGGATACATGTACAGAATATGATTCCAATCCTGGACTTTATCAATGTTGCTTGATCTGAATTCTCATTCCCACAGGAGCATACCAACACAACGGGAAGGTAATCAATAATACTTCAAACACATAAGTTTCTTGGACTTAAGAATGCAAGTGAAGTTTCCTAACTTGGCATCATTGCAGAGGAAGTACCAAACAGACATACAACTGTGGTGACGAATTACCGCAAAATAAGTGCATGTTTATTAAAATTATCTTCTAGACGTTGAGTTGAGAGATGCAATAGTGATGAACATGTTTATAGGCTTGTTGGTAGTAGAATCTGCATAGAATTGTAGCAGTTTTCTCTTGAAGAAAGTCTTAGCTATTATGTCTGGCACATAATCTTGTTTATGTGCTTCAGAATGGCTTGTGCAAGATGTCAAGATAATTGTGAAGATGAAAAACATTTACCCGAGGCTGAGAGGTTTATAGTTTTGGGATTCACCGGGTGGCTTCCATGAAACATCATCTTTTGTTGAGGTATCCAGTGTTTCATATATGTATTTGCTGCTGCAGTTTCTTAAGAGATATATACTGACCATTTTCATCAGGAAAAAGAGGCATGCTTGCCTTGTAAAGAAGGACAGTGACATCTGCATGTTGTTTTTTGGAGACTTCTTATGGCATTTGGTAACCCTTAAATGATGAGAAACACATGTTGTAGCTGTTGTTCATTGACTTTTTCTACTTTTCAAATCTGTTGAAGCTGAATAATGTATCTTATTCAAATTTCTTTGCTATAGTAGATCTAAAAGGAACAATTTGAGACCTTCATTTCTGTAAGAGTTGATATATTACTGGAACTCATTTGGGAAAAAATACTCATAGTCATATATTTTTCGTATCGTTTATCATGAAGAAGAGCACGGAGCGGCGGCGGTAGCCACAACTTCTCTCCTCGCATCAGCTTTCAATAGCGAAGGGAAGATGGCCTATCAAGCAAGGCCAATCCAGATCCAAGCCTATGCGGCAATTCCCACCCTGCTTTCCTTCACCCTCACCCTGGGCGACATGCTCCTCTGCCTCGCCACCCTGCACAACCTCTCTTGCCTCCCCGACCACATCATTGTCAACCTCTTCCGAGCACATGCCTCAGATCACATATTATCCCACCACCACTGATCAGTATGTGATGCGTGGTGTGGCTTATTAACCTTTTGGGCTGATTAATTTCTTCAAGGCCCTGGTTAGAGTCTGTGTTGGATTTAGGCAGTGTCTTCTCTGGTTAGCCGCAATGTTGTCTGTGTCTGGTTCGAGCCTTTGCTGGATTAGGTAGTAGGTTATCGAATGTAGCCACACAAACTGTGTGTAGCAATATTTGTTGTTCTATACACCTACTATTAGTAAGAGATGTTGTTGATTGTTTCAGGTGAATAAAAATCTTGTGGACCGGGCTTCTCGAGGAGAAAGGGTACACTCCACGGTTCTAATGTCTTGTGTCCATTAATTTTCTATTTATTTTTTTGCGTTACTTTAATTAATATTCATATTTTGTTCGACTCCACTCGAGCTTGCATCAAGCTCATATAGTTGACCAAGACTCCAGGAGTGGGCTGTAGAAAATGGTTCACAGAGCAGCAGCTTGCACACGACAAATTCAAATATGAGATGGGATGCCCCCGTTTAGTTTTCTGAACGTGCTTTATTATTAGCCAGGTTCTGTTTCAAAAAAAGAAATGTTAGTCAGATTGGCTTTGCAATTGCTACTGCAATAGACATTTTCCTGACACCTACTTAATTAATGACCATGTTGCAGTTTTTTAGATGAGCTTAACCTTGGAAAAATGTAGTGCAAGACAATTGTTTTTTTATTGTTCACTATCCATCACGAATCTGGGTGTGAAATTTATGCCTCTTTCGTGTCTCCATTAGTAGCTTTCTAACTTCTTACTTAGCAAATTTAATGACCGTTTTCTAATCCGAATCACTAATAAGGTTATGTTGTTAATACACATAATTCTATTTTTACCAGTTGAGATTATTTTTCTAATATAGCATATATAAAATATTTATTGTTCGGAATCTTAACACAGAACTTATCTGAAAACTTAACACCAATAGTATCAGTCAGTACGGAGTGCATCCCACATAAAATAGGTACCATACACATTTTTCTATGTGAGTCAGGTATCCTATATCAACTATTATAATTTTTTTAATTTTTTTGTTGATGTAGATAAAATTTACGGATGCCTATATTTCTCAAAAGTTTCTTGCTGAATTTTAGGTGTATAAATAGCCTTGGTGATCCCAATATGTAGTAAATACTTTACGCCTCTTATTGTGTGGAGTATATTTTTTGTCTTGACGGATGTTTAGTTCTCATTGAAGTTGCATGTCATTACTGAAGGTGTTACTAGAATTAATAGTCTGGGCTTTGAGGGAGTGACAATGCTTGCTTGCGATGATAATGTTAAAAGTACATGGATTTGTAGATTTTAAAATTTAGCCTATTACTGTAATGGTTCATCATTCACCATACCTATTGATTTTGTTATATTCATACAATATTAGATTTTTTATTTTATTGACTATTTTACTTTTTTTAAAGATAGCTATCCATTCATGTCGAATGATAAATAATTGCCTATTTGAATATGCAGAATGCTGGAATTTGTTACTATGACTAAATCGTGCGCTGCACGTGCACGCTTACTAGTAATAACAACAAGGACTCAAACCCTACCAAGCAAACTTTTTTCTTTGTTCAGAACAACATCAATAGTTCCATGTGAAACACAGTTCAAAAACATGACAGATTTATTATATATCCCAGAACATTAAAATAAATTGATGTGTGTACTGGTATTTTTTTAGAACAAGATTAAGCCCCCAACCAACCAGATGAGGTACCAACAGTTTTAGTAACATATTAACCCACTGGTGTTCTTAATCCTGAAAATCTGGCTGTGTACTGGTCCAGAAAATTACCTAAGAAATAATTGCAAGTGATAGCAGAAACCTGTGCCCATTTAGAAATGGTAAGAAACATTACAAAGAGGTCATGATATATATGAAAAATGATCTGTACACTACAACAGATCACCATATACGAATAAGATTAGTTGAACATAATTCAACATCCATTTTGAGATGCTAAGATTTGAATCATTAACTATGCAATTTAGTGGGAGTTTGGAGTATCACGTCTCTCATGTGCTCCGCAACGAGAACATTGTACATACATATAGAAAGAATCAGATCAATTTACAAATAGAATAAAGAGTGGTCATGGGAGTTCACATGTTCGTTGTTCTGAGAACAAACAAATATGATCAGCAGTCCCTTAGAGCATCTCCGGCCGTTCGGCCCCCCAGGGCGCCTAAAAAGAATGGCCTGGGGGCGAACCGGCGCTAACTCGGCCCCTGGGGGCGACCTAGCTCCCAGTCACACCCCAGGCGCCGGCCCCAGGATGCGAAAATTTCGAACTTGGTCGTTCCCACTCATCACAAAAGACGCCACAAATCCGGCGATCACAAGTCACCGTTCGGCGATCGTACAAAAACCAGAGCGCCGCAAGTTCGCGTGCGCAACGAATCACTCGGCGGGGTTGGCTTCAGGCGTCGGCGGAGTCGCGTGCGCGGGCTCGGCGGTATCGGAGCTGCTTCGGTGCTGGGCGGTGTCGGCGCGGCTTCGGTGCTGCTGGGCGGCGTCGTGGAGGCGTCATCACTCGGGCTTGGCGTCGGCGTGGCCGTGGGCGCGGGAGTTGGCGTTGTCGGCAGCTGGTTCAGGATGAGGCCGCGCTCCACCATGTACCACGCCTTGAGCTTCTCGTCGTTGCTCTGGAGTATGTCCGCCCCGCCCATCAAAAAAGCCAGGTCGGTGTTCCTCTTTTTCGCGGCGACGTTGGTCCGAAGCAGGTCGAGCTTCATGGCGCTGTTCGTCATCAACGACGACCACCGCACCGCGGTTTTCTCTTCACGCAGGACGGCCCAGGCCTGTGCGTCGGCAAGGCAATGCTCGATGGACTCATGCACTCACGCGGTAGCCGCGTCGGCATGTTTCCCCTTCTTGGCCCCTTTGTTGCCGTCCGGCCGCCCCTCTGACGCGCCCAGAGTCGGCGTGTCCGGCTTGTATGTCTCCTTGGCCTTGTCGAGGGTGCGCCGGACTTCCGCCCACTTCTCGCACTTATCAATGCGCTTGTAAATGTGGAGGTACTTGAAGTCGATGTCGCGGTTGTCACGCCGATACAGGGCGAACATGCGCAGCAACTACGCGGAGGAACAAACAGTTGGCGGGCGTGGACGACGAAGAGAGGCGGGAGAACAGCGTGGCATACCTGATCCCGCCGGGGTGCAAGAAGGGCAGCGGGCCACAGCGGAAAGGGGGCGTCGGTGAGGACGCGTAGGCGGGCGGCGAGTAGTTGTATGGAGGGTACTGCACGCCGGCGAAGGCGGGCGAGGGTGTGCGCTGGGCCGGGTGGCCATGGGGGAAGGTCACGTTTGGGTTGAAACCACCGTGCGCGTCGCCGTCGGCGAAGCCCGGCGAGGGCGATCCCCATGGCTGCGGAGAACCAACGCCTTGCTGTCCCCAAGGCGCGTACTGGGCGTGGCTGCCGGGTGGACTCACCATCCCCGCCTGGTCCGCCGATGAGGAGGCAGCCGCAGCCGCGCGCGCCGCGTTGTCGCGGGCCTTCTTGGCGATGGCCCTGTTCCGCCGGTCGGCGGTGACAGCCTCGCGTCGCTGAATTTCCGCCCCCCGATGGCTTGGACGGCGGTGCCCTCGGCTTCCTCTGCTTCGGCTGGGCCACGGTGCCGGTCGCGGTTGCCGCCGCACGTGGGGCGACATACTTCTTCGGTGGCATGGCGGTCGACTGGAAGGCGAGCGGGAGGGAGTTTGGCGGGAGGAAGGAAGAGAATGGAGGGAGGAAGGCAAGCGAGCGGGAGGGAAGTGGGGGAAAGCGGCAAGAAACGGCGGGAAGAGGCGCTCGACTTGCCGACAGGGCGGACCCACGCGCCCTTTTCGCTTCTGCCGGCTCCCCAGACGCCCCCCAGGGCACCGGGTTCGGCCTGGGTTCGCCGGCACCAGTTTTGGCCCGAGCCGGCGAAAAATAGGCTTCTGGGGGCGCGACTGGGCCGTTTTTTCGGCGCCGGCGCGGCAAAAACACTTGGGGAGGGCCTGTTGGTGGCGCGGCTGGAGATGCTCTTACTAACAAATCTGAAACCGAGCATAAAATCGAGCTCCAGGAGGTTGTTGGACTGTAGGTGATGACAGTTAAGGCGAAGGGGGAGACGATGATGACTCCCTAAGCCCAGAAATGATCGTGAAATTGTAGCTGTCAAACTGCACTAAGATCCTTGAATTTATTTTACTTGTCATCCGTCTACGTACATGCAAATAAACTAATATGTTAGATCTGTTCCATGATGCATAATCAGTGTGAAAGTTTAGTCAAGAAAGAAGAAGAGTGTATCGTCTGAGATGTGCATTACTAACGTGGAGGCATTCGGCAGGCTCATGTCTCCATCAGATAAAGTATATGTAAACATGAATAGATGACAATTTTCATCGCAAAATGCCTATATCAAAGCGAGCAGTATATCAAACTGCTTACTTGCCGCAAAGATGAGATGGTCAGCACATAAAGGTGCTCACAAATGCTGATGCCGTACTTACATCAGAACTCTAGCCTCAATTTCTCAAACAGAGCTTCTTTCAAATAGTCATGTTGCACGCATTTATAATCAGAGAAGTTGTATTGGCCCCTTGATATGAGAAAAGGCAAGGACAGCAAGTGCTGCAGAGTACCCTCAACAAGAAGTAATTATTATACTGCAATAAATAAACCTCTACAATTGAGTAGAAAGTGACGAAAAAAAGGAGCGCTCCATGTGCCTACATGACCTTACTTTTTAGAAATGTCACAAGCTGCTTATAAAAAGTTAAAAACAACTTATGTGCTAAGAGTACAAAATAACATCTACTCCCTCTATCCCATAATATAACATCTTATTACTTTTATTACATCAAATGTAGTAAGATCTTATATTAGGGAACGAAGGGGGTACCATCTTCCGGGTGTTTGGATTATAGAGCTCACCAACATAGGCATTCGGCTTTACGGCCAGCACTGATGATAGGAACTCCTCCTGTGCTTCAGCTCAAATCTCTAGTAGCTGAGTTTAGACCCATCTTGTTACTAAACAACTTCGTGCCACCAACCAAACATCCCTGCCACAATCATGGCCTCATATGACACAGTCATAATTCACACCCTAGCCCTGATCGTGCATGGAGCTGCGAATTGGATTTGATTACTCACAACCATAGAAAAGAAAGGGAAGACTAAAGATCAAATCCACCGGAGCAAACAATAGATTCTTCAGCAAAAGGTCGTCCATGGTTGTCGGATGGTTTATATGTGAGGAATCATTGTCGATGGACATAAAAAAAGTCGGGGCATCGTCTATGGCGTACGAGATTGATTGGACTGACCTTGCGACACCCTCAGGCCTCAGGTATGGCGATGTGCCGATGTCGATGGCCAGCTCGGAGCCCATATCATGTTACAGCAGCGCCGAGTACCTGGGCCGCGGCCGCAGTGACGTCGAACCGCTTCTTGAAGCCGGCTGCACACGGTCGTGGGCTGTCGAACGCAAACACCGTGACCGGCCATTCTCGGCGATGTACAACGCATTCAGGGTGGCCAGCTCCGCCCCGAGGCTGTGACCCATTACCGTGATGCTCACCTCCTCGTCTTTGTACGTATCCAGCAGTTTCTGCACCTCAGTCATCAATGAATCCTAGCTTTCCCTCCTTCAAGAGGTACCACACTCAATAGAAAACACGAAGTACAATAATAAGTACAAAGAATCTGTAATCCAAATATAAATATGTGACTTGTAAATAGCAATGGCAAGTGGATAAAGCATATGTGCAAATTCTAAGACACTAATATACTTATGCTCCAACTCAAATACTCAATCAATGAGACACACAAGAAATACATCGACTGTAATAAATAAATGAGCATTGCTTCTAGACAGCACCAACAATATCCCTCTACCTCCCCTTCAATTTTTAGATTCTGAATTAAGTTCTTGGTCTGGAATTAGAAGCCATATATTAAAAAATCCTCAGCAATGAATCAAGCTGAATAATATGCACCTTTAACTTGACGTCCATTCCTCCATCATTATGCTTGTTACTCAGTAAGACTTTACTATCTCCATTAAGGTGAATGCAACAAACTGTCTGGCACAAAGGTCTCTAAATTAGAATGCTGGAATAAATCCATGCATGAAACTATTGTCTTAAGACATTGGCACCGAATAAACACCAGAACTTAATCAAGGTGCACACGAAGGCCTCAAGTAGGAAGGAACTAAAGATAAAGAAGTTTAACCGCACTAACACATAAAGAAAAGATAATTATGAGGTGAAAAGAACTGAAAATCTAAGTAAATTGTACTGACAGAACCATCGGCATGCATCTTCCAGTTTGTACCACTCATGACCCCATGCCCGGAAACTCCTCCCTCTCTCCTGCGAACCAGACAAAAATCATTAAAGACAAAAGTTTGACCTTCATTACATTAAGTACTAATTTGACTTTAATTGTAAATCTTAGCAAAAAAGGAACTAACCTGGTTGATTTTTCCTGTTTTTTTTCGTTATCGCTTTCGATAGTAGAACCCGATCCGTTTTTGGATTGAATGGACAAAAGGCACTAACCACACCCTTGTTGAACTTGAGAAATTGTACAATTGGACAAAAGCAGATTATAGATTCACATATAAGAGAAAAGTAAGACTCAGTCTAGTTGGAGCTATATGCATTAATGCATGGATGTCATCCACAGAATCTTTGCACCTTTTAATTTAGAGTATTTT
>NW_024113217.1:0-9825 GCF_003073215.2 Triticum urartu | reverse complement strand
GTCTGTACTCAGACTAGTTGCTTCCGCATGTGCTTGTATGATTGTATGACTTGAGTGTCGGGTCATGTGACCCCTATCTGTATGAACTTGTTATGTATGGCTCTCTGGAGCCTTTAAATAAAGTACTTAAGTTGTAGAGTTTTGTTGTGATGCCATGTTGTATGTACTCATATCGGGCATATTGTGTGTATGATTGAAATGCTTGGTATGAGTGGGATCCGACAATCTAGTTGTTTATCCTTGGCAGCCTTTCTTATCGAGAAATGTAGTCTAGTGTTCCTCGAGCCATATTAGTCCGCTACAGCCTGGTTCACCGAAGTCCTGCTAGCCCAGCACTACTGCTCAGGACACTTGACTGGCCGGCATTTGTTTCACGTCGTTCCTATGTCTGTCCTTTCGGGGAAATGTCACGCGGTGACATCCGGAGTCCTGCCTAGCCTGCTACAGCCCGGGTTCCCCGGAGTCCTGTTAGCCCAGTGCTATAGCCCGGAATCACTCGCTGATGACCGACATGCTCGATGTGATTTCATGTATGCCTGTCTCCATAGGTCTGTGCCGCTTTGGGTTCATGACTAGCCATGTCGGCCCGGGTTCTCTGTCATATGGATGCTAGCGACACTATCATATACGTGAGCCAAAAGGCGCAAATGGTCCCGGACCACAGTAAGGCGACACCCGTGGGATACCGTGCGTGAGGCCGCAAAGTGATATGAGGTGTTACCGGCTAGATCGATGTGGCTTGGAATCGGGGTCCTGACAGCGTTGGCATCAGAGCCGGACTGCCTGTAGGTTCGTTGAGCCAAACTGGTCAATGTCGAGTCTAGAAATGCTTTAGTTATATGTAGGGGAATTGATTGTGGGAGGGAATGTAAGGCTCTTTTACTCCTTTACCTTATGCCCTCTGCTCTGAGTCATTCTCTTCTCATTCAACGTGGGTTAAGGACTAGGCTCTCTTCTTCTATCAGGTTCACGTGTTACTAATCTGTAGTAGCTTATAGGATTGTTGTTACAAGTCCCAGTTCAGTTTCTACTATTTTTAGTATGTTGCTAATTGGATCAGAACCTTGATATGATGTTGTTGAGTGGTATTGCAAACTGTTGTGGATGTCTCAAATCTTTTTCTGAGCATTTACAGCTGTTATGCTGTCCAATTTTCCCTAGAAATTCTAATGTCTTTGCATTGTGATTGTGCTTTCAGATGGCCAACCGTGCTCAAAACCAAGTGGTTCGCCTGACCCGGTGCCTCGACGTGCCCGGTCATACTACTATGTTAGTCCGGGTAATGATCGAGACGGGTTACCGTTGGTATCCCGAATACACCGTCGAAGAGCAATTCCGAGACTTTAATCAAACCAATATTTCTGCACTGTCAGGATATTTCCTTCTTATCATGGATCTACCGAGCCCCTTCACTATTCCTATGGACTCAGGGTTACTGTTGAGATGGTTGTGCAGGATGCTGCCTATTCCATGATGACCATCATGCGAGTCCGGACTGGCCTGCTTCGGAACACCGACTTCCGTTACATGCCAGCTTCACTTCCGGGAGCACAAGGGTATCTTCAGGCTATCTATGCTGACTCCACTCAGGAGGACTCATTAACTCGTACCCCTGCCGAGATGCTCGAAGATAAGGACCGAGAGAATCGGGCCTTGAGGCTGGAGCTTTTCAATACCCGTGCTGATCATTGGGCCACATTGACTCGGTTTGCACCTGCGGTGCAAGCTAGATGTATGGATACAAGGGATCTGTATCCTGTGAGATCTGCTCTGCGAGACATGGTGGATTGGCATGATGTGGGAGGCATCACCCCACCCCGTGGTCCCCGTAGGCCACCGTTTGTTGGTCCAAGACCTCATCCTAGCCCCTATGGTCCACAGGCTCCTCAGGACCGTCTGTTCCCGGATGATCACGTTGAGCTTCCAGGCTATGGAGGTGACTTCTATGAGGACTACTACGGAGCTGTCTGAGTTAGTAGTAGTATCACTAGTATTGTAGTAGTTGTATCTCCACTGTCCTGCGTGACTTGTGGAATATGACTTTGTGTGTAGTCAATTCCGGAGGTGTAGACAAATAATGTATAGGAGCTTGGAATGCCTCCGATGAGATGTAACGTCTTTCATCATAGTTGTACTATAGGCTGGGCTTGTACTAAACTATGTATGATGTGTATGACCGTTGGTATATATATGGCAGTTTTATATTACCATGACATACGGATGAACATCTCTACATTCCGTGTTATCCATTACATTCTGCACTTCCTTGCTAAGTTTGGGCCATCCTTATCTAAACCGATGTCTTGTTATCTCCTAGGATGGTCAACACCCGCAGCAACCCTACTGCCTCGAAGCAGGGGGAAGCCAGTGCAGCTAGGGGTGAAAATCTGCCTCACCCGCCTTCTCTGGCTGAAGTGATGCTGGAGGCGGAAAGAAACAAGCGTGAGACTAACCGCCTGCTAGAGCGGATTGAGCAGAACACTGCACGCCATCAGCGAAATGACTTGGTGTCAATCAATGACTTTATCAAGTTGTACCCACCAAAGTTTAACCATTCCGTCGAGCCCCTCGACGCGGATGACTGGCTTCGCAGCGTTACCCACAAGCTACGTTCTGCCAACGTAGCCGAAGCCGACAAGGTTACTTATGCTGCCTATCACCTCGAAGGCCCTGCTAGCCTCTGGTGGGAAAACTTCAAAGCTATGCGCCCGGTCGGCCAAATTACTACTTGGGCTGAATTCAGTGAAGCTTTCCGTGAACATCACATTTCGGAAGGTCTCATGGATCGCAAGAGGGAGGAGTTCTGCAATTTCACCCAAGGAAGACTGACTGTGGATGCATATAGTCGTGAATTTGGGAATCTGGCACATTATGCCCCTGAAGAGGTATCTACTGACGCTAAGAAGCAGGCAAGATTCTGCAAGGGACTTAGCCCTAAGCTTCGCCGCGATCTTCGTCTGCACGAGTGCACCTCCTTTCAGAAGTTGGTCAACAAAGCCATCAGTGTTGAGATAGGCCAGACTGATTATGATGCTTCATGCAAGCACTCCCGTGATTTTGCCTCTTCATCCGGCTCTGGAGATCAAAAGCGCCGGGTGTGGATCCCAAGCACGGCACTGTCACCCAGGTTCATCCCGAGGCCATCCTTTGAGGCGCCTCGTCCCAACCAGCAATTTGCACCGCCCAAGCCCTATGGTGGCCCTGCTGCTAATGCTGCTCCACGCCCCAATGTGGTGACATGCTTCAAGTGTGGAGAGCCGGGTCACTATAGTCGAGAGTGTCCCCAGAACAACCCTAATCAAATTGGAAAGTCCGTTGGCCGTGGTAAGCCCCCGGGAAAGACATTCTACGCCAAGCCGGCCACCACTGCCCGTGGCCATGTCAACTATGTTTCAGCTGAGGAGGCTCATGAGGATCCTAACGTCGTCCTTAGTACGCTCCTTGTTAACTGCCATCCGGCATCTGTTCTTTTCGATACTGGAGCATCTCATTCATTCATATCCGAGAACTATGCTCGAATGCATAACACGACATTCTGTGACATGCCCACTTCCATGGTAATTCAAACTCCGGGTTCCAAATGGCAAACTTCTAGAGTAAGCCATGGGAACGAAATTCTTGTCGATAGACTTGTCTTCCTTGCTTCCTTAATAGCTCTCAAGTCCTCGGACATAAACATCATTTTGGGTATGGACTGGATGTCAGCTCATTATGCTAAGATTGATTGTGCCACTAGAACCGTTCAACTTACTCACCCATCAGGCAAGATAGTCAATGTCTTAACTCGAGTGGCCAAGCGCCAGCTTTACTCCCTAAATGCCAACCCCCTTCCAAACCTTGAGGATGTTCCGGTAGTTCGAGACTTTCCGGATGTCTTTCTAGAAGAACTGCCAGGTGTTCCACCTGACAGGGATGTTGAGTTTGTGATAGACCTTGTTCCAGGAACCGTTCCAATTTCTAGAAGACCCTACAAGATGGCACCCTTAGAACTAGCCGAGCTTAAGAACCAACTCGATGAGTCCTTGAAAAAGGGTTTCATCCGTCCTAGTTCCTCTCCTTGGTCTTGCCCCATCCTCTTCGTCAAGAAGAAGGATGGAACGGATCGAATGGTTGTAGATTACCGACCTGTCAACCTGGTCACCATCAAGAACAAGTATCCGCTTCCCAGGATCAACGATCTGTATGATCAGCTCGCTGGATCCTCAGTCTTTTCCAAGATGGATTTGAGGTTGGGCTACCATCAAATCAAAATCAGAAATGGGGACATTCCCAAAACGGCCTTGGTTACTCGTTATGGCCAATACGAGTACACCGTTATGTCCTTCGGTTTAACCAATGCCCTAGCTACCTTCTCTCGGTTAATGAACTCGGTCTTCATGGAGTATTTGGATAAATTTGTCATAGTATACCTTGATGACATACTCATCTACTCCAAGAATGAAGAGGAACATGCCGAACATCTAAGGCTGGTATTGATGAAACTTCGAGAGCATCGCCTTTATGCCAAATTCTCCAAGTGTGAATTTTGGTTGCCAGAAGTGACCTGTCTAGGCCATGTAATCTCTGGTAAGGGTATTGCTGTCAATCCCGAGCGAGTTCAAGCCGTCCTTGATTAGACTCCACCTGAGACGGTCAGGCAAGTTTGGAGCTTCCTTGGATTAACGAGCTATTGCCGCCGCTTCGTCGAGAATTTCTCCAAGGTTGCTAAACCTCTAACTGAAATCCTCAAGAAAGATAAAAAGTTCGACTGGACTCTATAGTGCGAGTTCAGTTTTCAGGAACTAAAAAGACGCCTGACATCTGCTCCCATACTGGTACCACCAGATTTCTCCAAGGACTTTATTATCTATTGCGACGCCTCGCGACAAGGACTAGGTTGCATACTCATGCAAGATCATCAGGTAATTGCCTATGCTTCATGGCAATTACACCCACATGAGGAAAATTATCCAACACATGATCTAGAGCTTGCGGCTGTAGTCCATGCACTCAAAACCTGGCGACATTACCTCCTCGGTAATCGTTGCGAGATCTTCACCGATCACCAAAGTTTGAAATATATCTTCACCCAACCAGATTTGAATATCAGGCAAAGACGTTGGGTCGAGTTGATCTCGGATTACGACTTAGGAATAACTTACACCCCGGGCAAAGCCAATGTCATGGAGGATGAACTAAGTCGTAAATCCTATTGTAACAACCTGATGTTACAACAAAGTCAACCACTTATCCATGAGGAATTTCGTAAGCTAAATCTTCACATTGTTCCTCGAGGATTCCTATCCACCCTGGTGGCGAAACCTACCCTTACGGATCAGATCATCAAGGCAGAGAAGGTAGATCCGGGAATCTCCCGTATTAAGAGAAACATTAAGAAAGGAGTCGCGAATTGTTTCTCCATTGATGATCAAGGTGTCGTATACTTTGGAAATCGCCTAGTGGTTCTAAAGGCACGAAACCTGAGGCGACTGATCCTTAAGGAAGCTCATGAATCCCCTCTCACCATTCATCCCGGTAGTACTAAAATGTATCAAGACCTACGCCAGAGGTTTTGGTGGACTTGGATGAAGAGAGAAATCGCTCAATACATTGCTAATTGTGACGTTTGTCGTCATGTTAAAGCAGAGCATCAAAGGCCTGCTGGCACCCTTCAACCTTTGGCTATTCCCGAGTGGAAATGGGATAAAATCAATATGGATTTCATCACTGGGTTTCCCAGGACCAAGAGAGGGAATAATGCCATCTTCATCGTGATCAACCGTCTTTCCAAAGTAGCCCACTTTCTACCTGTTTGTGAGAGTATCACCGCTAGCCAGCTAGCCGATTTATACATCTCCCGAATAGTGTCTCTTCATGGTGTTCCATTGGAAATTAACTCAGACTGTGGGAGTCTCTTCACCTCTCGATTTTGGGAAAGTTTCCAAAATGCTATGGGAACTCATCTCTCCTTTAGCACCACCTTCCATCCTCAGTCAAGTGGTCAAGTAGAACGAGTCAATCAAATTCTGGAAGATATACTCCGAGCCTCTGTCATCTCGTTTGGAATGGGTTGGGAGAATTGCCTTCCATTTGCGGAGTTTGCTTATAACAATAGTTATCAAGCCAGCTTGGGCAAGGCTCCTTTCAAAGTTCTCTATGGACGAAAATGTCGAACGCCTCTTAACTGGTCAGAAACCGGGGAAAGACAACTCTTTGGCCCGGATATGATTCAGGAAGTAGAAGAACAGGTTCGCGTTATTCGTGAGAAATTGAAAACAGCCCAATCTCGTCAAAAGAGTCAATATGATCGCAAACATAAGCCTATGACTTATGAAGTCGGCGAGAAGGCTTACCTTCGGGTTACTTCGTTAAAGGGAACCCATCGTTTCGGTATCAAAGGCAAATTGGCTCCTCGTTACATTGGACCCTTTCGCATTCTTGCCAAACGGGGAGAAGTTGCCTACCAATTGGAACTACCTTCGCATCTTTCCAGAGTTCACGATGTCAACCACGTTTCTCAACTCAGGCATTGCTTCGCGGATCCTATCCGTGGAGTGGACCACGAAACGCTTGATCTACAAGATAACCTCTCATATCGGGAATATCCCGTTCGTATCCTTGATCAAGCCGAGCGTACCACTCGACGTCGTAATATCAAGTTTCTCAAGGTTCAATGGTCACACCATTCCGAGAAAGAAGCCACTTGGGAAAGGGAGGATCGTCTTCGACTCGAGTACCCCACCTTCTTTCCGGAGGATCCTAAATCTCGGGACGAGATTCTTTTGAGTGGGGGTGAGTTGTCACACCCTAGCTAGTTCAAGCATTAGAGTGTGCATCATGTTTAATTTCCTTTTAAGTTTGAAATGGGGATGACAGAACCCCCAACACCCCCCTGGAAACAACTAGGGTTTACTAAAATTATTTTCAATGAACCTGAAATGCCCTTCTAAAAAAAGTTCACTCTCTTTGTCTTGGGTTGGAACCTCTGGCAAAATTGGTGCACAATTTTCTAGGTCAACAGAAGGTCATTGAATTAAATCATAAGTATTTGATTTTGGGCATTTAAATGCTATAAATAATTTAAATGCTCAAACAATTCTGGAAGTAAATGTTTGCTGTTGGAAATATTCTAAACAGAGCCCACAATTATTTTCAGGATTTTTGGAAACATTTTAGTATTTTTAATTAAGCCCAACAGTTGCAGAAAAAAAATAGAAAACAGAAACAAATAAGAAAAAGAGAGAGAGGGAAACCCACCTGGGCCTCACCTGTGCTGGCCAGCCCACCTGGCTCGGCCCAGCCGACTGGCCTTGCCAGTCGTCCTCCTCCTCCCGCCAGGAGGACGAGGAGCGCGTGGCCGGCGCCCGCGGCCACACACCGGCCACCTCCTGCTTCTGCCGAGGCCCTGGAGGCGTCTAGGGGTGCCACGCCGACCCCCACGTCCTCCTCTCTCCCTCCCTCACTCTCCCCCTTGTCTCCCTCACCCTCTCACGCGATGGCTGAGCGCGATCCTCGCCGCCGTTCGCCATAGTCATCACCAGAGCCACCCCCTCGCCTATCCGACAAGCCCATTAGCTCCGCGCTGCCGTCCTCGACCTCCTCGTCGACTCACGCGACGTCGGACGCCTCCAAGCACCTCCCCGACGTCTTCTTCTTCCTCGGTCCGCCGAGATCGCCGGCAACGCCCCGACGACGTCCGACCTCCCCCGAGCCCGCTGAGACGCGTTCTGCAACCGCTGTGAGCCCATCTTTCTTCCGCCTCTCTCCCCGCGCTCGTCCGCGTCCTCCAACCCCCTCTGCCATCGAGGCCGAGAGCTCGGCTCCACCGGCCATGTCGCCGCCATGGCCACAGGCGCGTAAGCTCGAATCCGAGCACGCCTTCATCTTCCACGCGCTCCCAGGAGCCCGTAGCACCGTTCCACGCGCCTCGCCGTGCCCCGTAGCCTCGGTTTCGGCCTCGCCCGAACTCCAGCGGCCGCCAAGGTCATCGCCGGCGACGTTTCCGGCCACCCTAGCTCCACCCACTGCCACCGCTCGATGCGGTTTGCTCCCAGCTATGCGTAGATGCTCTCCGCCGTCGTTTTGGTTGCCGGAGCACGAAACCCGCAGCCCTCCGCCACGTCTGGCCTCGCCGGCGGCTAAATGCCGGCGAGTTTGACTCAGTTTGACCCCTGTGTGGGCCCAGGTAGACCCCCCTGGGTCTATGACAGGTGGGGCCGGTCTCCTAATTAGTTTAGGATTAGTTTTAACTAAGTTTAATTAATTCAGTCACTGACATGTGGGCCCAGGCCCCACTGACAGCTAATTAGTGTTAATCTAATTCTGTTAACTAGTTGTGACACTGACAGAGAGGGCCCACCAGTCAGGTTTGACCTGGCTGACCCAGTTGACCCGCTGACGTCACATCTAGGTCATGCTGACGCATTAATTCAATTACTGGATTTATTCTTTAATAGGAAATTCCAGAAAATAGTCAAAACTTCTTAAAATCATAGAAAATCAACCGTAGCACCAAATGCAAAGATTTATATATGAAAAATGATCAGAAAAATTCAATCTATCCATATGTAATGGTTTCATGCATGACAAAACAAGTTAACCTTGCTGTCTAAGCAGAATAAGATGATGCTCTAATAAGGCCTTGTTTAATGAGCTAATATTTGAATCTTTGATTCAAATGAGTTCATCCCCTTCTGTTTTAGCTTGCATTAGGCCAAGACACTTTCATCTTGACATGTCATAGCATGCATCTTATTGTTGCATATTGCCATGTGTTGATTATGCTTCGGTGTGTCTTTCATGGTAGGTTCTGCCTCCGAGGATAACCCCGAGTATCCGTCTAAAGGGCAGTACCCTACTACCACTACAACAGGCAAGCAACCCATTGATCATTCCGATACAAACCCGTGTTCTCGCTTCTGCTCTTGTTTACTACATTAAGACAACGCGATTCAAACTGCTGTGTGCTACGGTAGTTGAACCCTTATCCTCTGCATGACCTGTCATTGCCACAGTAACTAGATGAAACCCACTAGCATGTGTATGAGTTGATTGAGCCATGTATGTGATTCCTACCTTGCTATGCCTGCTATGCTTAGACTTGTGTCAGGTCTGGTTCATCTGGGTGATGGGCTAGAGTGATATGATTATGTCGGTAATATGAGGGATATGTTGAACATGTTTTGGTAAAGGTATCGATGAGAGGCCATGTAGGAGTACATGGTGGGTTGTTTCATTGAGACCGTCCATAAGAACTGAGATCTGTATGTGTGATTTAAGATGCAGTTATTACCGTACATTGGGCCCGAAACCAATGGACCCTCTCGGCTTCTTAAATACCTTAGTACTCTGTCCAAGAGTTGCAAATAGTTTCTGGTGTTTGTAGGTTATGTGTTGGCGGCCGTGCGTAGCGTTGACCCTAGGGGTGGGCTATGTTGCGGTAGACACACCGTGGCACGGTGTATCGAGTCACCCGTTTGGTGTCTCAGGAACCCTGTTCACATCGTTCGGGGCTGTATGTGGAAACCTCGGCCGGACTCCCTGCGGATGGAACCTGGATAGGCGATACACCTGGACCAGAGACTTAAGTGTTTAGGTAGGCCGTGGCCGACACCCTCGCTGGGCTTCCGCTTGAAGGTTGCCGAGTACATGTCGTGTAAATGGCGGTAAGTGGTGAAAGCGTGTATGAAGAAGTATACCCCTGCAGGGTTAACATCATCTATTCGAATAGCCGCGTCCGCGGTAAAGGACTACTTGGTTGCCTATACAGTTCATAGACAAGTTAATGGATACTACTAAAAGACTCAAGATAAGTGTGAGTACCGAGGATGGCCCTCTCGTAGGATG
>NW_024113216.1:0-12167 GCF_003073215.2 Triticum urartu | reverse complement strand
GCTTTCCACCAGCCAAATATGCATGTAGTATAGTTGTTTCATTCCATTACTCTCTATGTGTTACCTTGCCTGCATATTCCATGTGCTGACCCGTTTTCGGGCTGCAACGTTAATGTTGCAGACTTTTCAGACGACGATTAAGGCGTTTTAGGTCATGGTTCTATACTCAGTGATGCCGTTGGAGTTGATGGACTCACTTATCTTCCAAGCCTTCCGCTGTTATCGTTATTAGATGGCCTTAAGCCATATTTATTGTAATAAGTTCTCTTTTGAGACACTCGATGTAATAAGTGTGTGATTGCTACTCTGCTATAAATCCTTCGAGTACTGTGTGGTGTCAGCATTACTGATCTAGGGATGACACCGGAGCACAGAGATCAGACTGTTTGAGGTCTGGTCGCTACAGAGATGGTATCAGAGCACACACTGACTGTAGGACACGACCACTAAGCTAAAGACCTAGATCACTACTCACTCTCTTCTCTTCTGACTTCTTATCTTTTCTACTCTTTAGGATGGCGGATGCAAGGAACAAGTTCACACAACCAGATGAAGATACACCCTTTTGACGCCACTTGAAGGAAGTCACTAGATACCTGAACATAGGAATACCAAGCTTCAGGGAACCTACAACGCCACTTTACCCGAGGAAGAGCGCTGGATGATTCAAGTTCAAATTCCAGGAAGGACGTTCATGCCAGTCACTGAGCCCATAGAGTTTTCTTTTGATGCACCAACTTGGAGTCTAGGAAAGAGTATGGCAGCTCACATTGCCATGGGACGCATTGGAGAAGTCTACCGCAAGGATCTCAAGGATACTATCTACCAGATTTGTGGGCGCCGAGATGAACACTGGGAGATGATCAGCACTAGGAAAGATAGATCAATTGCAGCTTTTATTCAGGAGTTAAATCAGCACATTCGACGACAGGAGAATCAGATGTGCGCCGACATGATAGATCTGAAGAAGGCTAAGACTAGAATCAAGGAACTGGAGGAAGAACTCAAGGCTGCACGTGAAGATTATGAAGAAGAAATTGAAGTATTGGTGGAGAAGAATGACGATCTGATCAAGAAGATTGGCATATTTATGGGAGGCCCGACACCAGTAGATGAAGACGAAGAACCCAAGGAGATTAGCCCGGAAGACTACATCATCCTCGACGGCACCGACTCGGAAGCAGATAGTAGCGATAAGGACTATGTTGATGAAGCAGGAGCAGATATCATGGAGTCTACAACCGTAGAATATTTCTAGTAGACCACCTCATCAGTAGTAGTCCACCATGTAAATATAGTAGTCCGAGCACTCTTGCGATAGCTAGATCGATTGTATGCCTTTGTTTGATTGAATGAAGTGAGTTGTTTGCTTTTGCCTCATGTGCATATGGGTAGTGTTTTCTCTTTAGACCCCCTCTATTCTTATATCTCATCTTTTCTAAACCCTCAGATGCCTCTGAGACGTAACCCCGGATTTGCCTTTCCGCTGGAGCTCACCCAGTTGATCCAGCAGCAGAACACCTTGATGCAGTTGCTAGTTCAGAATAAGAATCAGGGGTATAACAACAACAATCCACCATCACCACCTGTTGACCACTTGGCCCATTTTCTTAGGCTGAATCCGCCGGTGTTTTCCAGTAGCACCGAGCCGATAGTAGCAGATGATTAGATCCGCAAGATAGCTAGGGAGTTGACCACAGCAGGATGCACAGATGCGGAGAAGGTGAAGTTTGCCGCACATCAGTTAGAAGGACCCGCAGCATCCTGGTGGGAGAATTTCACAGCCACCTTCCCAGTCGACACTGTTACATGGGACCAGTTTCAGCAGGCTTTTCGTACTGCCCATGTTTCAGCAGGAGCAATGGCCATGAAGAAGCGTGAGTTTCGTAACTTGCGCCAAGGAGGACGGACAGTTGGCCAGTATGTGGAGGAGTTTAGTAAGCTAGCACGTTATGCCCCAGATGACGTTGCTACGGATGCAGCTAAGCAGGAGAAATTCCTGGAAGGACTGAATGATGAGTTGAGTATGCAGTTGATGGTAGCCACCTTCAACAACTACCAGGAGTTGGTAGACTGTGCTCTTATGATTGAAGGGAAGCAGCAGCAAATTAAGAACCGCAAGAGGAAGTATGGACAAGGAAAGTATAATTCAGGAGCTCAGCAGAAGCCATGTTTTACCCCTAGACCGGGAGGACATTTTCAGCATACCCATGGAGTAGGTAGCTCGCACAATCAAAATGGCACCAAGAATGGTAATGGGAATGGAGGAAGCAATGGCCAGAACCGCAGCACCCCATCAACCCCAGCCAAGAGAGATCTGAGTCAAGTCACCTGTTTCAAGTGTTCCAAGACCAGACATTATGCCAATGAATGTCCTGAAGGCCAAAACAGCAATGGAAGCTTTGGAAAGAAGCCGAACCCTTTCAACAGGGGACAGGTGAACCACGTTAATGTGGAGGAGGTTGAAACTCAGCCCGGTGCAGTAATAGGTAAGTTTTTGGTTAAGTCATTTACTGCAGTCGTTCTTTTGATACTGGTGCATCGCATTCATACATATCAAGGGGATTTGTGGATAAGTATAACCTACCAACCCAAGCCTTTAGGTCACCCATGTTAGTAACCTCGCCGGGAGCAGAGTATGTGGCTAGTCTATGGTGTGATCGGTTACCATTAAGGATTGGTAACTATGTTTTTCCCTCAGACCTAGTAGTATTGGAATCTCAAGGATTGGATGTGATATTAGGCATGGATTGGTTATCAAAGTATGAAGGGAATATTAAGTGTGCTAGTAAGACAATTTTGCTCACAACGCCAGAAGGAAGAAGGATCAAGTATCTATCCCGACATGTGCCAAACAGGACACAAGTAAATTCCTTAACAGGAGTTGTGCAGGAGGAAGTACCAGTGTTAAGGGATTTCCCTGATGTATTGCTAGAAGAGTTGCCAGGCATGCCACCAGATAGAGATATTGAGTTTTTGATTGAGCTTTTGCCAGGCACTGGGCCAATATCAAAGAGACCATATAGGATGCCAGCCAAGGGATTTGGTGGAAATTAAGAAGCAGATTAAGGAGTTACTGGATAAGGGATATATTTCCCCAAGTTCTTCGCCGTGGGGATCACCAGTACTTCTAGTGGAAAAGAAGGATGGATCGTTAAGGATGGTTGTTGATTATCGAGGGTTGAACAAAGTAACGATCAAGAACAAGTACCCACTACCAATGATCAACGATCTGTTTGATCGATTGCAAGGAGCTAAAGTATTTTCCAAGATCGATTTGCATCAGGATACCACCAGTTGAAGATTCAAGAACAGGATATTCCGAAGACAGCTTTTACCACCAGGTATGGGCTGTATGAGTATACCGTTATGTCATTTGGTCTGACTAACGCGCCTGCCTATTTTATGAACATGATGAACAAAGTGTTTATGGAGTTTTTGGATAAGTTCGTCGTAGTGTTCATTGATGATATCCTGGTATATTCAAAGAATGAAGAAGAACATAAAGAGCATTTGCGTTTGGTACTTGGAAAGCTCAGTGAACATCAATTATATGCCAAGTTCAGCAAATGTGAGTTCTGGTTGAAGGAAGTAGGATTCCTCGGACACGTTATATCCGGAGAAGGTATAGCAGTAGATCCCGCTAAAGTTGAAACCGTGACCAAGTGGGAAGCCCCAACAACAGTTGGAGAGATCCGGAGTTTTCTTGGACTCGCAGGATACTACCGGAGATTTATTGAGAATTTCTCAAAGATTGCGAAGCCTATGACGGAGTTGTTGAAGAAGGATACTAAGTTCAAATGGACTGAGGAGTGTGAGGCAAGTTTTCAGGAATTGAAGAACCGTTTGGTTACCTCACCAGTGTTGATTTTGCCTGATCAAATCAAGGATTATGAGGTGTATTGCGATGCTTCACGTCGAGGACTTGGAGCAGTGCTTATGCAGGAAGGGAGAGTTGTTTCATATGCTTCATGACAACTAAAGCCTCATGAATGGAATTATGCCACGCATGATTTGGAGTTAGCAGCCGTAGTGCATGCCTTGAAGACATGGAGACATTTCCTCATTGGAAACCATTGTGAGGTGTACACGGATCACAAGAGTTTGAAGTACATTTTCATGCAGAAGGAGTTGAACCTCAGACAAAGGAGATGGTTGGAGCTCATCAAGGATTATGATATGAGATTGCATTATCATCCCGGGAAGGCTAATGTAGTAGCTGATGCATTAAGCCGCAAGAGCCATGTCAATACGTTAATGACGGGAGAAATACCCAAGGAGTTAGCAGAAAATTTTCGTGAACTATGTGTGGAAATAGTTCTGAGAGGCTATGTAGCAACACTAGAGATTCAGTCAACTTTGATGGATAGAATCAGAGAAGCTCAGAAAACTGACTAAGAGATTGCCGCTATAAAGGAGAAACTGAGCAAAGGAAAAGCTAAAGGATTTCGTGAGGATGAACACGACACCCTATGGTTTGAAGACTGTGTTTATGTACCCAATGACCCGGAGATCAGAAAGTTGATTCTGCAAGAGGCACACGATTCACCCTATTCGATTCACCCAGGAAATACCAAGATGTATTTGGATTTGAAGGATATTTTATGGTGGACCGGAATGAAGAAGGATATTGCGGAGTATGTAGCAGTTTGTGACGTATGTCAGAGAGTAAAGGCAGAGCATCAGAAGCCAGCAGGATTGTTGCAACCATTGCCGATACCCGAATGGAAGTGGGATAAGCTAGGCATGGATTTTATCACGGGATTACCAAGGACTCGTTCAGGCTATGACTCGATTTGGGTCGTAGTTGATCGATTGACGAAGGTAGCTCATTTCATCCCAGTAAAGACCACTTACACCAGTGCTAAGTTAGCAAAGATATACATGACCAGGATCGTATGTTTGCATGGAGTTCCGAGGAGCATCGTATCAGATAGAGGAACCCAGTTTACCTCAAAGTTCTGGAAGCAGTTGCATGAGACTTTGGGTACTAGGCTAGAATTTAGTATAGCTTTTCATCCGCAGACAGATGGACAGACCGAGAGAGTCAATCAGATTTTGGAGGATATGCTGAGAGCTTGTGCGCTAAATTATGGATCTAGTTGGGATGATAATTTGCCATATGCAGAGTTCTCTTACAATAATAGCTATCAGACCAGTTTGAAGATGGCACCTTTCGAAGCTCTGTACGGAAGGAGGTGCAGGACACCGTTGTCATGGGACGAAGTTGGAGAGCGCCAGTTGTTTGGACCAGATCTGATTAAAGAGTCTGAACAGAAGGTGAAGTTGATTCGCGATAGGCTCAAGGTAGCCCAGTCCAGGCAGAAGAGCTACGCAGATTCTAAACGCAAGGAGACAGTTTACGAAGTCGGAGACAGAGCTTATCTTCGAGTATCCCCACTTCGAGGAATTAAGCGCTTTGGAGTTAAGGGGAAGTTAGCGCCACGATTTGTAGGGCCATATCGAGTTTTGGAGCGTATGGGAGAAGTGGCCTACAAGTTGGAATTGCCAGAAGGATTGACATGAGTTCATGATGTGTTCCACGTTTCTCAGTTAAAGAAGTGTCACGCGGAGATAGCTGACATACCATTGAGAGACACAGTGCCATTAGAAGCAATTCAGTTGGATAACAATTTGACCTATGAGGAGAAACCAGTCAAGATTCTCGAGTTTGCCAGCCGAGTCACTCGCAGCAAGGTTATCAAGTTTTGCAAAGTTCAGTGGAGCCACCACACGGAGGATGAAGCCACCTGGGAGCGAGAGGAAGATTTGCTCAAGGACCACCCTCACCTATTTTCTAGCCAACCCGAATCTCGAGGGCGAGATTCATCTTAAGGGGGGTAGGTTTGTAACATCCCAAATTTTCAATTTGGAATGTTATACATTAGATCATCATGCATATCATATTTTATTTTGCTTTTGGTTTTGATCCTAGAAAATCCTAAGCAACTCAAGGACCCACGGAGAGAGTTGGGGATTTCGTTATTTACATATTTGAGTTTTCTCAAATTTTGTAAACAGGATCGTTTGATTTTATTTATTTTATCATCAATTATTTCTATTACAAAAATATGAGAGAGGGAATAAAATGACTTTCCCAAAATATAGAAATATTGAGGATTTAATAAAAAAAATCAAATAAGATTTATTTCGGAGTTTTTCGGTATTTTTATTTGAATTTAGGAAAAATGCGCGTTTTTCAAAATTGCATTTAGGGCCCAGATAAGTCCGTTTAGTATTTCTTTTTTTTTCCGAGCGTAATTATTTAAAAAAAACGGAACCGACCTTGGCCCGTACTCGGCCAGGACTCCGCCTGGCCGAGGCCTTTATAAGGCGCCGCCCCGGGGCCCGAGAGCCCAGCCGCCCCAGCCCCAAACCCTAGCCGCCGCCGCCAGCCGCCGCCCCGCCGCCAGCCGCCGCCACCGCCGATCCGCCGGAGCCGCGCGTCGCCCGAGGTTCGCCGCCCTCGAAATTCGTATCGTTTTTTTTTTAAATAATTTCCGTTTATCAGAATCAGGCGATTCAAGCGCCCGGAGTTTCGTCTCGAAACCCTCTTTCCGAATAATCAACTTAAACAAGGTTTTGCTACTATAAAATTTGACTTAGATCCAGATTACTAGAACGAAGTTGTTTTCTTTCGCCGTTAGATTTCTTTTGCTTCGTTCGATTTGATTCTTTTTGCAAACCAGGGTTCTTAAGTTGAACTTTCTGGTTAGATCTTCTATTTGAGTTTTACCTGTGCATTAGATGAGTACTTATTGTATGCTTGTTTGTTTGTCTGCGATAGAATACCCGGAGTGCGCCGCCTGTTACTTTGAATCTCTAGTTTTCGCAGATCATCAGCAACAAGTTTTTGCTACTATAAAATTTGACTTAGATCCAGATTACTAGAACGAAGTTGTTTTCTTTCGCCGTTAGATTTCTTTTGCTTCGTTCGATTTGATTCTTTTTGCAAACCAGGGTTCTTAAGTTGAACTTTCTGGTTAGATCTTCTATTTGAGTTTTACCTGTGCATTAGATGAGTACTTATTGTATGCTTGTTTGTTTGTCTGCGATAGAATACCCGGAGTGCGCCGCCTGTTACTTTGAATCTCTAGTTTTCGCGGATCATCAGCAAGGCAAGTAACACTTTGATCATACCTTTTTCTACAACCCAATTTTATTGCATTAGATCAATCCTCACACATTGCATGATTAGGATCTAATTAAATTGTGGGATGGGAAGTAGATGAGGTAGTACCTATTACCTGTTTATTATCAAACCTTTGGGAGTTACTTCTACGTTTGCTTATTATGCCATGCTATGCTAGTAGACGTGGATTGGGTGAGTGATATCCATGACAGATGTGAGATTGTTAATTAATGGTTTATCTAAGGTGGCAACCTAAACACACATCTGGGTGGATTGAGGCACCTGGGTACTCCAGGACTTGCCTGTTTTTCTTTTGGACCGCCACCCAGGCTCAAAGGGATCATGAGATTATTCATACTAGAAACTTCTGTGTGCAGCCACAAGCTATTATGGGCTCTAGCATAGTTGACTAAGTTGTGCGAACTCTTACAATGTAGACTAGCAGATGTAGGGGATGTAGGTGGTACGGTCTACCCGATCGTAAGGTGCTAGCGCTTCTGAAAGACTATGTCTCGGTCATCCGTCTTCTCAAACACCATGTAGTGCGAGAAAACAAACGGAGGCGATCGAGTCTTGTGGGGAAAAGTGCGCAAACCTCTGCAGAGTGTAATAAACTAATCATGATTAGCCGTGTCCCCGGTTATGGACATCTTGAGTATCTAGTACCTGGATTATCAAGTGAATCTCAACATGTTACTCTAAAGTAAATTTTGGTGGGGTTTAATGATGTTACTTTAATTGGGATTGAGAATGCTGTCAACCATTCTCAATGTTTAACAACCACCATGATAGTAATTAAATTTATTCCTTTGAAGTAGGGAAAAATTAGCTTTATGCAAAAACTGCAACCATAGAGCTTTCCACCAGCCAAATATGCATGTAGTATAGTTGTTTCATTCCATTACTCTCTATGTGTTACCTTGCCAGCATATTCCATGTGCTGACCCGTTTTCGAGCTGCAACGTTAATGTTGCAGACTTTTCAGACGACGATTAAGGCGTTTTAGGTCGTGGTTCTATACTCAATTATGTCGTTGGAGTTGATGGAGTCACTTATCTTCCAAGCCTTCCGCTGTTATCGTTATTAGATGGCCTTAAGCCATATTTATTGTAATAAGTTCTCTTTTGAGACACTCGATGTAATAAGTGTGTGATTGCTACTCTGCTATAAATCCTTCGAGTACTGTGTGGTGTCAGCATTACTGATCCAGGGATGACACCGGAGCACAGAGATCAGACTGTTTGAGGTCTGGTCGCTACACACTCAAGGTGTCTTCATATGCTCTAATCGTGAAGGAGACTTGAATGCTGTGCTCCACTTGAATGGTGCCGGAGTTGCTAAGCCATTGAACCTTTTAGGGACGAGGATGCTTCATCTTGACCAATTGTAGCCTGGAACATAGCTCTTCACTTGCCAAGTTGTGGCAACTTGCTCTGTCGATGATGACCTTCATGGACCTACCATTCATGCCCGCCTTGGTGTGGAAGATATGGCATCTTTTGTCTTCGTATTGGTGATGTTGAAGTATCAAGACCTTAGAGACAACGAGAGCGGGGCTCGATTCATTGTCACAAAAGACTTTTTATCTTCATCTTCATTCACATGCCGGTGCATGGCCACGTGCTCAAGCGCTTCCATTTCTTCTTCACTAATGGAGTTGTAGGTGCCTTCAATGTTGGCGATCATGGTACGCCGAGTGGGGCACTCGAATGTCTTCTGGCCTCGGCCTTGACATGTGAAGCACTTGATGGAACTTGTCTTGACAGTCTCATCCGGTGGAGTTGTAGATGATGAAGCTCTCGGCTTGAAGTTGCTTAGAGTAGGAGGACGACTTGAGGATGTCGAAGTTTTCTTGAAACTTGACTTGTCGATGTTGCTTGTAGGAGGCTTGTGTGAGGTAGAAGGTGTTGTAGT
Organism: Triticum urartu; assembly: GCF_003073215.2. Taxonomy (NCBI): domain Eukaryota; kingdom Viridiplantae; phylum Streptophyta; class Magnoliopsida; order Poales; family Poaceae; genus Triticum; species Triticum urartu. The sequence goes on along the minus strand of NW_024113216.1, from coordinate 3,121 downwards.
CATTGAAGCTTGGTTGTAGAAGCCGTATGGATTGGAAGAGTACTTCGCATACTTGTAGTCATCTTGCACTTGTCTCTCTGCCTTGGTAGCTTGATGCATTAGCTCGATGAGGTTGGAGTAAGGTTGGAAGTCGGTGATCTTCTTGATAGGGTGGTTGAGGCCATTCAAGAAACATGCCATAGTTTGCTCATCATCTTCCATGACATTAGCTCAAATCATGGCAATCTCCATTTCCTCGTAGTACTCTTCAATGGTCTTTGTGCCTTGCTTGAGGAGTTGTAGTCGCTTGAAGAGGTCGCAGCTATAGTACGTGGGTACAAAGCGCGCTCGCATGACATCCTTCATTTATTCCATGTTGTGATGGGTGGGTCACCTCTTGCCGCTCGGCGCTCAATGACTTGCTCCCACCAATTGAGGACATAGTCTTGGAACTCAAGAGATGCCATGGCAATCTTCTTATCTTCCTCATAGTTGTGCAAGCAAAAGATCTTGTCAACTTTCAATGCCCATGAAAGGTAGCCTTCGGGGTCGTTGCTTCTAGAGAACTTGGGCATCGTGAACTTGAGCTTGCCGTAGCGGTGCTCTTTATCGTGTTGGGGTTGATGGTGGTGATGAGGACGCTCTTGCCATGGAGGAGGATCTTGAGCCGCTTGCTCCTCATGCTCGTCTTGATTGTTTTGTTGTTGAGGTTGTGGAATTCTTGCATGGCTCCTCATTTGTTGAAGCTCTTCATGACGAGCGGCTTCTTCTTGGCGCTCTCGGTGGATGGACTCTTCTTGTAGGCGTACTTGATGGTTTCACACATTAATGGCTTGAGTTGATTCTCATAGAGCTTATTGGGCTTTAAGGGTTTGTTCCTCATGATGTTGTTGGTCTTGTCGAAGTGCATCACCATCTTTTTGTTCTTGTCGATCTTGGCGGATTGGAGCTTGCTCTTACACTAGAGGCTCATTGGCTTGTTACCGTTGGCGTGCACGTTCACGGAGATGGCCATGTAAACCATCGCCATGGAATGGTTTTTGTGGAGCTTGATAAACTTCATGGACTTGGCAACGATGCGAACAAGCTCGAGGAGGACTTGCATCCGAAGAATATTGCAAAGAATGTCTACTTGAGTGGCTCCGTCATGAGTATGACTAGCAGGTGGAAGAGCAGTTGATCAACAAGGCGCGGATCTCGTCCATTCTTGCATTGATCTCCTCTTTTTGTGCGTCAAGCTTGGTGTCGAAGTAGTCTCTTGTAGGTTGTTTAGATTGTCGCAAGTCGGTGGCGAGTAAGTCGATGCGGTTGCTCAAAGCTTCTTGTTCTTGGTGCGAAGCTCTTTGCGTGCCAAAGAGGTGGTTCTTGGTGACGAAGGTGTTTGAGTTATCATCTTGCTCGATGAAGAGTGGGTTCGAAGAAGTAGTTGGCCTATCCATCAATGCAAGTAAATATGTGTGTAGGAGAAAGGAAAGAACTATACCAAATGTCCCTTAAACGATGTTGAGAATTGATCAATGATACCTCAATAGTGTAGCAAGGAAATATCACAATGGGTATCGTATCTCGTCAATTTCTTACACCTACACAAAAAAAGCTTGTGGTGGAGCTTGGTGAGGATGGTGGCACAAAATTTTATGCGAAAGTTAATAAGACAAAGTAATGTTGAAAAAGATTCGCAAATTCACAAATGCAACATGTAGACCAATAGCAATATGTGGCACACAGAAACACACACACGAAAAGATCAAATGGGGTCGTGCAACCAAGGATGGAGCTCAAAATGTGGAATCCATGGAAAATGCACTTGTTGCACAACGTTAGAGAGATGCATAGGCGGATACGAGACCTGTGCACAACCTACTAAGCAAAAATGCAACGACTTCTATCCCAAGTATGCTATATGTATGGTGCTCTAGTGATATGATCCAAGATTATTGAGTATGAAAATCTTAATGTAGTACGATGCTATGGTTCTTGCTTAAAATCTCTTTGCTTATCTTTCTCTTTTGCTTAAAAGCTTGTTGGCTCTTTCTCTTTTGAGTTCTTTTGGTGGCCACTTATGCAAAACTTCACAAACCAATATAGCAATTGTGTATATGCTATGAAAACCTTGTGACACAAGAGATGATATCAAGATGCTTGTACCAATATGATATGGTATGTATGCAATGGGGACTATGATCACTAATGTGCATAAGTAACATTGCTGGCAATACTCAAATGGCTGGTCTTGATAGGAAGGTGACACAAAATGGGCTATGGGGCTATCAATGCAATGGCAAGGAGTACACAAAGGTGTTGTCGAAGTTACCATCGAGGGTTAATCATTTGTAAGCAAGGATGGATGATGGTTAACTGGTCAATGTTGATGACAAGTCGTTGACGAATATGAACGGTGGTGATGGTGTTGTCGAACCATCCCTAAGTAGCCGATACATGTTAGGAAACGGAAACCGCAACTCAAATAATCAAAGAATAAAATGTGTCGAAAATTGTCAGAGTTGGAAATGGGTAAGCGATGGTGGTTGTGGAAAGCGGTGGTGGCTGTGAGGAAATGCAATGTGGGTATTGGAGTGGCAATGCAAAAGTGTGGGCGGTGGCTGAAAATTTTCGGGCAAAAAAATTTCAGTTTCGTCAGAGAACATCGAACGTCTGGTGGTGGTCGGACGACTGGTTGTCGTCGGACGTCCTGTGGCTGTCGGACGTCCGGTGCATCGGTGATTTCGGGAACGGGGTGAACTTCTAGGGATCATGGGGGAGAAGCAAAATTTGGTCAAAATTGGATGAATTTGTTGATGGAAATTGTTGGTGTCAAAACCGGTGGATCTCGGGTAGGGGGTCCTGAACTGTGCGTCTAGGGCGGATGGTAACACAAGACGGGGGACACGAAGTTTACCCAGGTTCGGGCCCTCTTGATGGAGGTAATACCCTACGTCCTGCTTGATTGTTCTTGATGATATGAGTAGTACAATAGTTGATCCTCCACGAGATCAGAGAGGCTAAACCCTAGGGGCCAGCCTATGGTATGATTGTTGTTGTTGGTCCTACGGACTAAACCCTCCGGTTTATATAGACATCGGAGGGGGCTAGGGTTACACAGAGTCGATTACAAGGAAGGAGATCTAGATATCCGTATTGC